>NW_027488403.1:0-168252 GCF_051014445.1 Colletes latitarsis
ACCGGTTAGGTCTGGGTTAGGTCTGGGTTATGCCCGCATCTGGCTCATGATTTTGCCTTCTTCGCATACTTGTTGGCCAGATCCTGGGTTTTTTCCGTGTTTGAATCACGTAGGAATGTTGTAACACACTGAAGCAGTCAATTAAACCTGGTTTCGATCAGTATTTTAGAGGACAACACCGGTTAGGTCTTGGTTTGGTCTGGGATATGCGCGCATCTGGCTTATACTTTCGCCTTCTTCGCATACTTGTTGGCCAGATCCTGGGTTTTTTTCGTGTTTGAATCACGTAGTAATGTGGTAGCAAACTGAAGCAGTCAATAAAACCTGGTTTCGACCAATATTTCAGAGGATAACACCGGTTAGGTCTGGGTTAGGTCTGGGTTATGTCCGCATCTGGCTCATGATTTTGCCTTCTTCGCATACTTGTTGGCCAGATCCTGGGTTTTTTTCGTGTTTGAATCACGTAGTAATGTGGTAACACACTGAAGCTGTCAATTAAACCTGGTTTCGATCAATATTTTAGAGGATAACACCGGTTAGGTCTGGGTTAGGTCTGGGTTATGCCCGCATCTGGCTCATGATTTTGCCTTCTTCGCATACTTGTTGGCCAGATCCTGGGTTTTTTTCGTGTTTGAATCACGTAGGAATGTGGTAACACACTGAAGCAGTCAATTAAACCTGGTTTCGATCAGTATTTTAGAGGACAACACCGGTTAGGTCTGGGTTTGGTCTGGGATATGCGCGCATCTGGCTTATACTTTCGCCTTCTTCGCATACTTGTTGGCCAGATCCTGGGGTTTTTTCGTGTTTGAATCACGTAGTAATGTGGTAACTCACTGAAGCAGTCAATTAAACCTGGTTTCGATCAATATTTTAGAGGATAACACCGGTTAGGTCTGGGTTAGGTCTGGGTTATGCCCGCATCTGGCTCATGATTTTGCCTTCTTCGCATACTTGTTGGCCAGATCCTTGGTTTTTTTCGTGTTTGAATCACGTAAGAATGTGGTAACACACTGAAGCAGTCAATTAAACCTGGTTTCGATCAATATTTTAGAGGATAACACCGGTTAGGTCTGGGTTTGGTGTGGGATATGCGCGCATCTGGCTTATACTTTCGCCTTCTTCGCATACTTGTTGGCCAGATCCTGGGGTTTTTTCGTGTTTGAATCACGTAGTAATGTGGTAGCAAACTGAAGCAGCCAATAAAACCTGGTTTCGACCAATATTTCAGAGGATAACACCGGTTAGGTCTGGGTTAGGTCTGGGTTATGCCCGCATCTGGCTCATGATTTTGCCTTCTTCGCATACTTGTTGGCCAGATCCTGGGTTTTTTTCGTGTTTGAATCACGTAGTAATGTGGTAACAAACTGAAGCAGTCAATAAAACCTGGTTTCGATCAATATTTTAGAGGATAACGCCGGTTAGGTCTGGGTTAGGTCTGGGTTATGCCCGCATCTGGCTCATGATTTTGCCTTCTTCGCATACTTGTTGGCCAGATCCTGGGTTTTTTTCGTGTTTGAATCACGTAGTAATGTGGTAACACACTGAAGCTGTCAATTAAACCTGGTTTCGATCAATATTTTAGAGGACAACACCGGTTAGGTCTGGGTTAGGTCTGGGTTATGCCCGCATCTGGCTCATGATTTTGCCTTCTTCGCATACTTGTTGGCCAGATCCTGGGTTTTTTTCGTGTTTGAATCACGTAGGAATGTGGTAACACACTGAAGCAGTCAATTAAACCTGGTTTCGATCAGTATTTTAGAGGACAACACCGGTTAGGTCTGGGTTTGGTCTGGGATATGCGCGCATCTGGCTTATACTTTCGCCTTCTTCGCATACTTGTTGGCCAGATCCTGGGGTTTTTTGGTGTTTGAATCACGTAGTAATGTGGTAGCAAACTGAAGCAGCCAATAAAACCTGGTTTCGACCAATATTTCAGAGGATAACACCGGTTAGGTCTGGGTTAGGTCTGGGTTATGCCCGCATCTGGCTCATGATTTTGCCTTCTTCGCATACTTGTTGGCCAGATCCTGGGTTTTTTTCGTGTTTGAATCACGTAGTAATGTGGTAACAAACTGAAGCAGTCAATAAAACCTGGTTTCGATCAATATTTTAGAGGATAACGCCGGTTAGGTCTGGGTTAGGTCTGGGTTATGCCCGCATCTGGCTCATGATTTTGCCTTCATCGCATACTTGTTGGCCAGATCCTGGGTTTTTTTCGTGTTTGAATCACGTAGTAATGTGGTAACACACTGAAGCTGTCAATAAAACCTGGTTTCGATCAATATTTTAGAGGATAACACCGGTTAGGTCTGGGTTAGGTCTGGGTTATGCCCGCATCTGGCTCATGATTTTGCCTTCTTCGCATACTTGTTGGCCAGATCCTGGGTTTTTTTCGTGTTTGAATCACGTAGGAATGTGGTAACACACTGAAGCAGTCAATTAAACCTGGTTTCGATCAGTATTTTAGAGGACAACACCGGTTAGGTCTGGGTTTGGTCTGGGATATGCGCGCATCTGGCTTATACTTTCGCCTTCTTCGCATACTTGTTGGCCAGATCCTGGGGTTTTTTCGTGTTTGAATCACGTAGTAATGTGGTAGCAAACTGAAGCTGTCAATTAAACCTGGTTTCGATCAATATTTTAGAGGATAACACCGGTTAGGTCTGGGTTAGGTCTGGGTTATGCCCGCATCTGGCTCATGATTTTGCCTTCTTCGCATACTTGTTGGCCAGATCCTGGGTTTTTTTCGTGTTTGAATCACGTAGGAATGTGGTAACACACTGAAGCAGTCAATTAAACCTGGTTTCGATCAGTATTTTAGAGGACAACACCGGTTAGGTCTGGGTTTGGTCTGGGATATGCGCGCATCTGGCTTATACTTTCGCCTTCTTCGCATACTTGTTGGCCAGATCCTGGGGTTTTTTCGTGTTTGAATCACGTAGTAATGTGGTAGCAAACTGAAGCAGTCAATAAAACCTGGTTTCGACCAATATTTCAGAGGATAACACCGGTTAGGTCTGGGTTAGGTCTGGGTTATGCCCGCATCTGGCTCATGATTTTGCCTTCTTCGCATACTTGTTGGCCAGATCCTGGGTTTTTTTCGTGTTTGAATCACGTAGTAATGTGGTAACAAACTGAAGCAGTCAATAAAACCTGGTTTCGATCAATATTTTAGAGGATAACACCGGTTAGGTCTGGGTTAGGTCTGGGTAATGCCCGCATCTGGCTCATGATTCTGCCTTCTTCGCATACTTGTTGGCCAGATCCTGGGTATTTTCCGTGTTTGAAACACGTAGTAATGTGGTAACACACTGAAGCAGTCAATTAAACCTGGTTTCGATCAATATTTTAGAGGATAACACCGGTTAGGTCTGGGTTAGGTCTGGGTTATGCCCGCATCTGGCTCATGATTTTGCCTTCATCGCATACTTGTTGGCCAGATCCTGGGTTTTTTTCGTGTTTGAATCACGTAGTAATGTGGTAACACACTGAAGCTGTCAATTAAACCTGGTTTCGATCAATATTTTAGAGGATAACACCGGTTAGGTCTGGGTTAGGTCTGGGTTATGCCCGCATCTGGCTCATGATTTTGCCTTCATCGCATACTTGTTGGCCAGATCCTGGGTTTTTTTCGTGTTTGAATCACGTAGTAATGTGGTAACACACTGAAGCTGTCAATTAAACCTGGTTTCGATCAATATTTTAGAGGTTAACACCGGTTAGGTCTGGGTTAGGTCTGGGTTATGCCCGCATCTGGCTCATGATTTTGCCTTCTTCGCATACTTGTTGGCCAGATCCTAGGTTTTTTTCGCGTTTGAATCACGTAGTAATGTGGTAACACACTGAAGCAGTCAATTAAACCTGGTTTCGATCAATATTTTAGAGGATAACACCGGTTAGGTCTGGGTTAGGTCTGGGTTATGCCCGCATCTGGCTCATGATTTTGCCTTCATCGCATACTTGTTGGCCTGATCCTGGGTTTTTTTCGCGTTTGAATCACGTAGTAATGTGGTACCACACAGAAACAGTCCACTGAACCTGGATTCGGACAGTATTTAGGAGGATAACACCGGTTAGGTCTGGGTTAGGTCCGGGATATGCGCGCATATGGCTTATACTTTCGCCTTTTTCGCAAACTTGTTGGCCAGATCCTGGGTTTTCTCCGTGTTTGAATCACGTAGTAATGTGGTAACACACTGAAGCAGTCAATTAAACCTGGTTTCGATCAATATTTTAGAGGATAACACAGGTTAGGTCTGGGTTAGGTCTGGGTTATGCCCGCATCTGGCTCATGATTTTGCCTTCTTCGCATACTTGTTGGCCAGATCCTGGGTTTTTTTCGTGTTTGAATCACGTAGTAATGTGGTAACACACTGAAGCAGTCAATTAAACCTGGTTTCGATCAATATTTTAGAGGATAACACCGGTTAGGTCTGGGTTAGGTCTGGGTTATGCCCGCATCTGGCTCATGATTTTGCCTTCTTCGCATACTTGTTGGCCAGATCCTGGGTTTTTTTCGTGTTTGAATCACGTAGTAATGTGGTAACAAACTGAAGCAGTCAATAAAACCTGGTTTCGATCAATATTTTAGAGGATAACGCCGGTTAGGTCTGGGTTAGGTCTGGGTTATGCCCGCATCTGGCTCATGATTTTGCCTTCATCGCAAACTTGTTGGCCAGATCCTGGGTTTTTTTCGTGTTTGAATCACGTAGTAATGTGGTTACACACTGAAGCTGTCAATTAAACCTGGTTTCGATCAATATTTTAGAGGATAACACCGGTTAGGTCTGGGTTAGGTCTGGGTTATGCCCGCATCTGGCTCATGATTTTGCCTTCTTCGCACACTTGTTGGCCAGATCCTGGGTTTTTTTCGTGTTTGAATCACGTAGGAATGTGGTAACACACTGAAGCAGTCAATTAAACCTGGTTTCGATCAGTATTTTAGAGGACAACACCGGTTAGGTCTGGGTTTGGTCTGGGATATGCGCGCATCTGGCTTATACTTTCGCCTTCTTCGCATACTTGTTGGCCAGATCCTGGGGTTTTTTCGTGTTTGAATCACGTAGTAATGTGGTAGCAAACTGAAGCAGTCAATAAAACCTGGTTTCGACCAATATTTCAGAGGATAACACCGGTTAGGTCTGGGTTAGGTCTGGGTTATGCCCGCATCTGGCTCATGATTTTGCCTTCTTCGCATACTTGTTGGCCAGTTCCTGGGGTTTTTCCGTGTTTGAATCACGTAGTAATGTGGTAACAAACTGAAGCAGTCAATAAAACCTGGTTTCGATCAATATTTTAGAGGATAACGCCGGTTAGGTCTGGGTTAGGTCTGGGTTATGCCCGCATCTGGCTCATGATTTTGCCTTCATCGCATACTTGTTGGCCAGATCCTGGGTTTTTTTCGTGTTTGAATCACGTAGTAATGTGGTAACACACTGAAGCTGTCAATTAAACCTGGTTTCGATCAATATTTTAGAGGATAACACCGGTTAGGTCTGGGTTAGGTCTGGGTTATGCCCGCATCTGGCTCATGATTTTGCCTTCTTCGCACACTTGTTGGCCAGATCCTGGGTTTTTTTCGTGTTTGAATCACGTAGGAATGTGGTAACACACTGAAGCAGTCAATTAAACCTGGTTTCGATCAGTATTTTAGAGGACAACACCGGTTAGGTCTGGGTTTGGTCTGGGATATGCGCGCATCTGGCTTATACTTTCGCCTTCTTCGCATACTTGTTGGCCAGATCCTGGGGTTTTTTCGTGTTTGAATCACGTAGTAATGTGGTAGCAAACTGAAGCAGTCAATAAAACCTGGTTTCGACCAATATTTCAGAGGATAACACCGGTTAGGTCTGGGTTAGGTCTGGGTTATGCCCGCATCTGGCTCATGATTTTGCCTTCTTCGCATACTTGTTGGCCAGATCCTGGGTTTTTTTCGTGTTTGAATCACGTAGTAATGTGGTAACACACTGAAGCTGTCAATTAAACCTGGTTTCGATCAATATTTTAGAGGATAACACCGGTTAGGTCTGGGTTAGGTCTGGGTTATGCCCGCATCTGGCTCATGATTTTGCCTTCTTCGCATACTTGTTGGCCAGATCCTGGGTTTTTTCGTGTTTGAATCACGTAGGAATGTGGTAACACACTGAAGCAGTCAATTAAACCTGGTTTCGATCAGTATTTTAGAGGACAACACCGGTTAGGTCTGGGTTTGGTCTGGGATATGCGCGCATCTGGCTTATACTTTCGCCTTCTTCGCATACTTGTTGGCCAGATCCTGGGGTTTTTTCGTGTTTGAATCACGTAGTAATGTGGTAGCAAACTGAAGCAGTCAATAAAACCTGGTTTCGACCAATATTTCAGAGGATAACACCGGTTAGGTCTGGGTTAGGTCTGGGTTATGCCCGCATCTGGCTCATGATTTTGCCTTCTTCGCATACTTGTTGGCCAGATCCTGGGTTTTTTTCGTGTTTGAATCACGTAGTAATGTGGTAACAAACTGAAGCAGTCAATAAAACCTGGTTTCGATCAATATTTTAGAGGATAACACCGGTTAGGTCTGGGTTAGGTCTGGGTAATGCCCGCATCTGGCTCATGATTCTGCCTTCTTCGCATACTTGTTGGCCAGATCCTGGGTATTTTCCGTGTTTGAAACACGTAGTAATGTGGTAACACACTGAAGCAGTCAATTAAACCTGGTTTCGATCAATATTTTAGAGGATAACACCGGTTAGGTCTGGGTTAGGTCTGGGTTATGCCCGCATCTGGCTCATGATTTTGCCTTCATCGCATACTTGTTGGCCAGATCCTGGGTTTTTTTCGTGTTTGAATCACGTAGTAATGTGGTAACACTCTGAAGCTGTCAATTAAACCTGGTTTCGATCAATATTTTAGAGGATAACACCGGTTAGGTCTGGGTTAGGTCTGGGTTATGCCCGCATCTGGCTCATGATTTTGCCTTCATCGCATACTTGTTGGCCAGATCCTGGGTTTTTTTCGTGTTTGAATCACGTAGTAATGTGGTAACACACTGAAGCTGTCAATTAAACCTGGTTTCGATCAATATTTTAGAGGTTAACACCGGTTAGGTCTGGGTTAGGTCTGGGTTATGCCCGCATCTGGCTCATGATTTTGCCTTCTTCGCATACTTGTTGGCCAGATCCTAGGTTTTTTTCGTGTTTGAATCACGTAGTAATGTGGTAACACACTGAAGCAGTCAATTAAACCTGGTTTCGATCAATATTTTAGAGGATAACACCGGTTAGGTCTGGGTTAGGTCTGGGTTATGCCCGCATCTGGCTCATGATTTTGCCTTCATCGCATACTTGTTGGCCTGATCCTGGGTTTTTTTCGCGTTTGAATCACGTAGTAATGTGGTACCACACAGAAACAGTCCACTGAACCTGGATTCGGACAGTATTTAGGAGGATAACACCGGTTAGGTCTGGGTTAGGTCCGGGATATGCGCGCATATGGCTTATACTTTCGCCTTTTTCGCAAACTTGTTGGCCAGATCCTGGGTTTTTTCCGTGTTTGAATCACGTAGTAATGTGGTAACACACTGAAGCAGTCAATTAAACCTGGTTTCGATCAATATTTTAGAGGATAACACAGGTTAGGTCTGGGTTAGGTCTGGGTTATGCCCGCATCTGGCTCATGATTTTGCCTTCATCGCATACTTGTTGGCCAGATCCTGGGTTTTTTTCGGGTTTGAATCACGTAGTAATTTGGTACCACACAGAAACAGTCCACTAAACCTGGATTCGGACAGTATTTAGGAGGATAACACCGGTTAGGTCTGGGTTAGGTCCGGGTTATGCCCGCATCTGGCTCATGATTTTGCCTTCTTCGCATACTTGTTGGCCAGATCCTGGGTTTTTTTCGTGTTTGAATCACGTAGTAATGTGGTAACACACTGAAGCAGTCAATTAAACCTGGTTTCGATCAATATTTTAGAGGATAACACCGGTTAGGTCTGGGTTAGGTCTGGGTTATGCCCGCATCTGGCTCATGATTTTGCCTTCATCGCATACTTGTTGGCCAGATCCTGGGTTTTTTCCGTGTTTGAATCACGTAGTAATGTGGTAACTCACTGAAGCAGTCAATTAAACCTGGTTTCGATCAATATTTCAGAGGATAACACCAGTTAGGTCTGGGTTAGGTCTGGGTTATGCCCGCATCTGGCTCATGATTTTGCCTTCTTCGCATACTTGTTGGCCAGATCCTGGGTTTTTTTCGTGTTTGAATCACGTAGGAATGTGGTAACACACTGAAGCAGTCAATTAAACCTGGTTTCGATCAATATTTTAGAGGATAACACCGGTTAGGTCTGGGTTTGGTCTGGGATATGCGCGCATCTGGCTTATACTTTCGCCTTCTTCGCATACTTGTTGGCCAGATCCTGGGGTTTGTTCGTGTTTGAATCACGTAGTAATGTGGTAGCAAACTGAAGCAGTCAATAAAACCTGGTTTCGATCAATATTTTAGAGGATAACACCGGTTAGGTCTGGGTTCGGTCTGGGATTTGCGCGCATATGGCTTATACTTTCGCCTTTTTCGCAAACTTGTTGGCCAGATCCTGGGTATTTTCCGTGTTTGAATCACGTAGTAATGTGGTAATACACTGAAGCAGTCAGTTAAACCTGGTTTCGATCAATATTTTAGAGGATAACACCGGTTAGGTCTGGGTTAAGTCTGGGTTATGCCCGCATCTGGCTCATGATTCTGCCTTCTTCGCATACTTGTTGGCCAGATCCTGGGTATTTTCCGTGTTTGAAACACGTAGTAATGTGGTAACACACTGAAGCAGTCAATTAAACCTGGTTTCGATCAATATTTTAGAGGATAACACCGGTTAGGTCTGGGTTAGGTCTGGGTTATGCCCGCATCTGGCTCATGATTTTGCCTTCATCGCATACTTGTTGGCCAGATCCTGGGTTTTTTTCGCGTTTGAATCACGTAGTAATGTGGTAACACACTGAAGCTGTCAATTAAACCTGGTTTCGATCAATATTTTAGAGGATAACACCGGTTAGGTCTGGGTTAGGTCTGGGTTATGCCCGCATCTGGCTCATGATTTTGCCTTCATCGCATACTTGTTGGCCAGATCCTGGGTTTTTTTCGTGTTTGAATCACGTAGTAATTTTGTACCACACTGAGGCAGTCAATTAAACCTGGATTCGGACAGTATTTTAGAGGATAACGCCGGTTAGGTCTGGGTTAGGTCTGGGAAATGCGCGCATCTGGCTCATGATTTTGCCTTCTTCGCATACTTGTTGGCCAGATCCTGGGTATTTTCCGTGTTTGAATCACGTAGTAATGTGGTAACACACTGAAGCAGTCAATTAAACCTGGTTTCGATCAATATTTCAGAGGATAACACCGGTTAGGTCTGGGTTAGGTCTGGGATATGCGCGCATCTGGCTTATACTTTCGCCTTTTTCGCAAACTTGTTGGCTAGATCCTGGGTTTTTTTCGGGTTTGAATAACGCAGTAATGTGGTACCACACTGAAGCAGTCAATTAAACCTGGTTTCGATCAATATTTTAGAGGATAACGCCGGTTAGGTCTGGGTTAGGTCTGGGAAATGCGCGCATCTGGCTCATGATTTTGCCTTCTTCGCATACTTGTTGGCCAGATCCTGGGTATTTTCCGTGTTTGAATCACGTAGTAATGTGGTAACACATTGAAGCAGTCAATTAAACCTGGTTTCGATCAATATTTCAGAGGATATCACCGGTTAGGTCTGGGTTAGGTCTGGGTTATGCCCGCATCTGGCTCATGATTTTGCCTTCTTCGCATACTTGTTGGCCAGATCCTGGGGTTTTTTCGTGTTTGAATCACGTAGTAATGTGGTAACACACTGAAGCAGTCAATTAAACCTGGTTTCGATGAATATTTCAGAGGATAACACCGGTTAGGTCTGGGTTAGGTCTGGGTTATGCCCGCATCTGGCTCATGATTTTGCCTTCTTCGCATACTTGTTGGCCAGTTCCTGGGGTTTTTCCGTGTTTGAATCACGTAGTGATGTGGTAACACACTGAAGCAGTCAATTAAACCTGGTTTCGATCAATATTTTAGAGGATAACACCGGTTAGGTCTGGGTTAAGTCTGGGTTATGCCCGCATCTGGCTCATGATTCTGCCTTCTTCGCATACTTGTTGGCCAGATCCTGGGTATTTTCCGTGTTTGAAACACGTAGTAATGTGGTAACACACTGAAGCAGTCAATTAAACCTGGTTTCGATCAATATTTTAGAGGATAACACCGGTTAGGTCTGGGTTAGGTCTGGGTTATGCCCGCATCTGGCTCATGATTTTGCCTTCATCGCATACTTGTTGGCCAGATCCTGGGTTTTTTTCGCGTTTGAATCACGTAGTAATGTGGTAACACACTGAAGCTGTCAATTAAACCTGGTTTCGATCAATATTTTAGAGGATAACACCGGTTAGGTCTGGGTTAGGTCTGGGTTATGCCCGCATCTGGCTCATGATTTTGCCTTCTTCGCATACTTGTTGGCCAGATCCTGGGTTTTTTTCGTGTTTGAATCACGTAGTAATTTGGTAACACACTGAAGCTGTCAATTAAACCTGGTTTCGATCAATATTTTAGAGGATAACACCGGTTAGGTCTGGGTTAGGTCTGGGTTATGCCCGCATCTGGCTCATGATTTTGCCTTCTTCGCATACTTGTTGGCCAGATCCTGGGTTTTTTTCGTGTTTGAATCACGTAGTAATTTGGTAACACACTGAAGCAGTCAATTAAACCTGGTTTCGATCAATATTTTAGAGGATAACACCGGTTAGGTCTGGGTTAGGTCTGGGTTATGCCCGCATCTGGCTCATGATTTTGCCTTCATCGCATACTTGTTGGCCAGATCCTGGGTTTTTTTCGTGTTTGAATCACGTAGTAATTTTGTACCACACTGAGGCAGTCAATTAAACCTGGATTCGGACAGTATTTTAGAGGATAACGCCGGTTAGGTCTGGGTTAGGTCTGGGAAATGCGCGCATCTGGCTCATGATTTTGCCTTCTTCGCATACTTGTTGGCCAGATCCTGGGTATTTTCCGTGTTTGAATCACGTAGTAATGTGGTAACACACTGAAGCAGTCAATTAAACCTGGTTTCGATCAATATTTCAGAGGATAACACCGGTTAGGTCTGGGTTAGGTCTGGGATATGCGCGCATCTGGCTTATACTTTCGCCTTTTTCGCAAACTTGTTGGCTAGATCCTGGGTTTTTTTCGGGTTTGAATAACGCAGTAATGTGGTACCACACTGAAGCAGTCAATTAAACCTGATTTCGATCAATATTTTAGAGGATAACGCCGGTTAGGTCTGGGTTAGGTCTGGGAAATGCGCGCATCTGGCTCATGATTTTGCCTTCTTCGCATACTTGTTGGCCAGATCCTGGGTATTTTCCGTGTTTGAAACACGTAGTAATGTGGTAACACACTGAAGCAGTCAATTAAACCTGGTTTCGATCAATATTTTAGAGGATAACACCGGTTAGGTCTGGGTTAGGTCTGGGTTATGCCCGCATCTGGCTCATGATTATGCCTTCATCGCATACTTGTTGGCCAGATCGTGGGTTTTTTTCGTGTTTGAATCACGTAGTAATTTTGTACCACACTGAGGCAGTCAATTAAACCTGGATTCGGACAGTATTTTAGAGGATAACGCCGGTTAGGTCTGGGTTAGGTCTGGGAAATGCGCGCATCTGGCTCATGATTTTGCCTTCTTCGCATACTTGTTGGCCAGATCCTGGGTATTTTCCGTGTTTGAATCACGTAGTAATGTGGTAACACACTGAAGCAGTCAATTAAACCTGGTTTCGATCAATATTTCAGAGGATAACACCGGTTAGGTCTGGGTTAGGTCTGGGATATGCGCGCATCTGGCTTATACTTTCGCCTTTTTCGCAAACTTGTTGGCTAGATCCTGGGTTTTTTTCGGGTTTGAATAACGCAGTAATGTGGTACCACACTGAAGCAGTCAATTAAACCTGGTTTCGATCAATATTTTAGAGGATAACGCCGGTTAGGTCTGGGTTAGGTCTGGGAAATGCGCGCATCTGGCTCATGATTTTGCCTTCTTCGCATACTTGTTGGCCAGATCCTGGGTATTTTCCGTGTTTGAATCACGTAGTAATGTGGTAACACACTGAAGCAGTCAATTAAACCTGGTTTCGATCAATATTTCAGAGGATATCACCGGTTAGGTCTGGGTTAGGTCTGGGTTATGCCCGCATCTGGCTCATGATTCTGCCTTCTTCGCATACTTGTTGGCCAGATCCTGGGTATTTTCCGTGTTTGAAACACGTAGTAATGTGGTAACACACTGAAGCAGTCAATTAAACCTGGTTTCGATCAATATTTTAGAGGATAACACCGGTTAGGTCTGGGTTAGGTCTGGGTTATGCCCGCATCTGGCTCATGATTTTGCCTTCATCGCATACTTGTTGGCCAGATCCTGGGTTTTTTTCGTGTTTGAATCACGTAGTAATGTGGTAACACACTGAAGCTGTCAATTAAACCTGGTTTCGATCAATATTTTAGAGGATAACACCGGTTAGGTCTGGGTTAGGTCTGGGTTATGCCCGCATCTGGCTCATGATTTTGCCTTCATCGCATACTTGTTGGCCAGATCCTGGGTTTTTTTCGTGTTTGAATCACGTAGTAATGTGGTAACACACTGAAGCTGTCAATTAAACCTGGTTTCGATCAATATTTTAGAGGTTAACACCGGTTAGGTCTGGGTTAGGTCTGGGTTATGCCCGCATCTGGCTCATGATTTTGCCTTCTTCGCATACTTGTTGGCCAGATCCTAGGTTTTTTTCGTGTTTGAATCACGTAGTAATGTGGTAACACACTGAAGCAGTCAATTAAACCTGGTTTCGATCAATATTTTAGAGGATAACACCGGTTAGGTCTGGGTTAGGTCTGGGTTATGCCCGCATCTGGCTCATGATTTTGCCTTCATCGCATACTTGTTGGCCTGATCCTGGGTTTTTTTCGCGTTTGAATCACGTAGTAATGTGGTACCACACAGAAACAGTCCACTGAACCTGGATTCGGACAGTATTTAGGAGGATAACACCGGTTAGGTCTGGGTTAGGTCCGGGATATGCGCGCATATGGCTTATACTTTCGCCTTTTTCGCAAACTTGTTGGCCAGATCCTGGGTTTTTTCCGTGTTTGAATCACGTAGTAATGTGGTAACACACTGAAGCAGTCAATTAAACCTGGTTTCGATCAATATTTTAGAGGATAACACAGGTTAGGTCTGGGTTAGGTCTGGGTTATGCCCGCATCTGGCTCATGATTTTGCCTTCATCGCATACTTGTTGGCCAGATCCTGGGTTTTTTTCGGGTTTGAATCACGTAGTAATTTGGTACCACACAGAAACAGTCCACTAAACCTGGATTCGGACAGTATTTAGGAGGATAACACCGGTTAGGTCTGGGTTAGGTCCGGGTTATGCCCGCATCTGGCTCATGATTTTGCCTTCTTCGCATACTTGTTGGCCAGATCCTGGTTTTTTTTCGTGTTTGAATCACGTAGTAATGTGGTAACACACTGAAGCAGTCAATTAAACCTGGTTTCGATCAATATTTTAGAGGATAACACCGGTTAGGTCTGGGTTAGGTCTGGGTTATGCCCGCATCTGGCTCATGATTTTGCCTTCATCGCATACTTGTTGGCCAGATCCTGGGTTTTTTCCGTGTTTGAATCACGTAGTAATGTGGTAACTCACTGAAGCAGTCAATTAAACCTGGTTTCGATCAATATTTCAGAGGATAACACCAGTTAGGTCTGGGTTAGGTCTGGGTTATGCCCGCATCTGGCTCATGATTTTGCCTTCTTCGCATACTTGTTGGCCAGATCCTGGGTTTTTTTCGTGTTTGAATCACGTAGGAATGTGCTAACACACTGAAGCAGTCAATTAAACCTGGTTTCGATCAATATTTTAGAGGATAACACCGGTTAGGTCTGGGTTTGGTCTGGGATATGCGCGCATCTGGCTTATACTTTCGCCTTCTTCGCATACTTGTTGGCCAGATCCTGGGGTTTTTTCGTGTTTGAATCACGTAGTAATGTGGTAGCAAACTGAAGCAGTCAATAAAACCTGGTTTCGATCAATATTTTAGAGGATAACACCGGTTAGGTCTGGGTTCGGTCTGGGATTTGCGCGCATATGGCTTATACTTTCGCCCTTTTCGCAAACTTGTTGGCCAGATCCTGGGTATTTTCCGTGTTTGAATCACGTAGTAATGTGGTAATACACTGAAGCAGTCAGTTAAACCTGGTTTCGATCAATATTTTAGAGGATAACACCGGTTAGGTCTGGGTTAAGTCTGGGTTATGCCCGCATCTGGCTCATGATTCTGCCTTCTTCGCATACTTGTTGGCCAGATCCTGGGTATTTTCCGTCTTTGAAACACGTAGTAATGTGGTAACACACTGAAGCAGTCAATTAAACCTGGTTTCGATCAATATTTTAGAGGATAACACCGGTTAGGTCTGGGTTAGGTCTGGGTTATGCCCGCATCTGGCTCATGATTTTGCCTTCATCGCATACTTGTTGGCCAGATCCTGGGTTTTTTTCGCGTTTGAATCACGTAGTAATGTGGTAACACACTGAAGCTGTCAATTAAACCTGGTTTCGATCAATATTTTAGAGGATAACACCGGTTAGGTCTGGGTTAGGTCTGGGTTATGCCCGCATCTGGCTCATGATTTTGCCTTCTTCGCATACTTGTTGGCCAGATCCTGGGTTTTTTTCGTGTTTGAATCACGTAGTAATTTGGTAACACACTGAAGCAGTCAATTAAACCTGGTTTCGATCAATATTTTAGAGGATAACACCGGTTAGGTCTGGGTTAGGTCTGGGTTATGCCCACATCTGGCTCATGATTTTGCCTTCATCGCATACTTGTTGGCCAGATCCTGGGTTTTTTTCGTGTTTGAATCACGTAGTAATTTTGTACCACACTGAGGCAGTCAATTAAACCTGGATTCGGACAGTATTTTAGAGGATAACGCCGGTTAGGTCTGGGTTAGGTCTGGGAAATGCGCGCATCTGGCTCATGATTTTGCCTTCTTCGCATACTTGTTGGCCAGATCCTGGGTATTTTCCGTGTTTGAATCACGTAGTAATGTGGTAACACACTGAAGCAGTCAATTAAACCTGGTTTCGATCAATATTTCAGAGGATAACACCGGTTAGGTCTGGGTTAGGTCTGGGATATGCGCGCATCTGGCTTATACTTTCGCCTTTTTCGCAAACTTGTTGGCTAGATCCTGGGTTTTTTTCGGGTTTGAATAACGCAGTAATGTGGTACCACAGTGAAGCAGTCAATTAAACCTGGTTTCGATCAATATTTTAGAGGATAACGCCGGTTAGGTCTGGGTTAGGTCTGGGAAATGCGCGCATCTGGCTCATGATTTTGCCTTCTTCGCATACTTGTGGGCCAGATCCTGGGTATTTTCCGTGTTTGAAACACGTAGTAATGTGGTAACACACTGAAGCAGTCAATTAAACCTGGTTTCGATCAATATTTTAGAGGATAACACCGGTTAGGTCTGGGTTAGGTCTGGGTTATGCCCGCATCTGGCTCATGATTTTGCCTTCATCGCATACTTGTTGGCCAGATCCTGGGTTTTTTTCGTGTTTGAATCACGTAGTAATTTTGTACCACACTGAGGCAGTCAATTAAACCTGGATTCGGACAGTATTTTAGAGGATAACGCCGGTTAGGTCTGGGTTAGGTCTGGGAAATGCGCGTATCTGGCTCATGATTTTGCCTTCTTCGCATACTTGTTGGCCAGATCCTGGGTATTTTCCGTGTTTGAATCACGTAGTAATGTGGTAACACACTGAAGCAGTCAATTAAACCTGGTTTCGATCAATATTTCAGAGGATAACACCGGTTAGGTCTGGGTTAGGTCTGGGATATGCGCGCATCTGGCTTATACTTTCGCCTTTTTCGCAAACTTGTTGGCTAGATCCTGGGTTTTTTTCGGGTTTGAATAACGCAGTAATGTGGTACCACACTGAAGCAGTCAATTAAACCTGGTTTCGATCAATATTTTAGAGGATAACGCCGGTTAGGTCTGGGTTAGGTCTGAGAAATGCGCGCATCTGGCTCATGATTTTGCCTTCTTCGCATACTTGTTGGCCAGATCCTGGGTATTTTCCGTGTTTGAATCACGTAGTAATGTGGTAACACACTGAAGCAGTCAATTAAACCTGGTTTCGATCAATATTTCAGAGGATATCACCGGTTAGGTCTGGGTTAGGTCTGGGTTATGCCCGCATCTGGCTCATGATTTTGCCTTCTTCGGATACTTGTTGGCCAGATCCTGGGGTTTTTTCGTGTTTGAATCACGTAGTAATGTGGTAACACACTGAAGCAGTCAATTAAACCTGGTTTCGATCAATATTTCAGAGGATAACACCGGTTAGGTCTGGGTTAGGTCAGGGATATGCGCGCATCTGGCTTATACTTTCGCCTTTTTCGCAAACTTGTTGGCTAGATCCTGGGTTTTTTTCGGGTTTGAATAACGCAGTAATGTGGTACCACACTGAAGCAGTCAATTAAACCTGGTTTCGATCAATATTTTAGAGGATAACGCCGGTTAGGTCTGGGTTAGGTCTGGGCAATGCGCGCATCTGGCTCATGATTTTGCCTTCTTCGCATACTTGTTCGCCAGATCCTGGGTTTTTTTCGTGTTTGAATCACGTAGTAATGTGGTAATACACTGAAGCAGTCAATAAAACCTGGTTTCGATCAATATTTTAGAGGATAACACCGGTTAGGTCTGGGTTAGGTCTGGGTTATGCCCGCATCTGGCTCATGATTTTGCCTTCTTCGCATACTTGTTGGCCAGATCCTGGGTTTTTTTCGTGTTCGAATCACGTAGTAATGTGGTAACACACTGAAGCAGTCAATTAAACCTGGTTTCGATCAATATTTTAGAGGATAACACCGGTTAGGTCTGGGTTAGGTCTGGGTTATGCCCGCATCTGGCTCATGATTTTGCCTTCCTCGCATTCTTGTTGGCCAGATCCTGGGTTTTTTTCGGGTTTGAATCACGTAGTAATGTGGTAACACACTGAAGCAGTCAATTAAACCTGGTTTCGATCAATATTTCAGAGGATAACACCGGTTAGGTCTGGGTTAGGTCTGGGTTATGCCCGCATCTGGCTCATGATTTTGCCTTCTTCGCATACTTGTTGGCCAGATCCTGGGTTTTTTTCGTGTTCGAATCACGTAGTAATGTGGTAACACACTGAAGCAGTCAATTAAACCTGGTTTCGATCAATATTTTAGAGGATAACACCGGTTAGGTCTGGGTTAGGTCTGGGTTATGCCCGCATCTGGCTCATGATTTTGCCTTCATCGCATACTTGTTGGCCAGATCCTGGGTTTTTTCGGGTTTGAATCACCTAGTAATGTGGTACCACACAGAAACAGTCCACTAAACCTGGATTCGGACAGTATTTAGGAGGATAACACCGGTTAGGTCTGGGTTAGGTCCGGGTTATGCCCGCATCTGGCTCATGATTTTGCCTTCTTCGCATACTTGTTGGCCAGATCCTGGGTTTTTTTCGTGTTTGAATCACGTAGTAATGTGGTAACACACTGAAGCAGTCAATTAAACCTGGTTTCGATCAATATTTTAGAGGATAACACCGGTTAGGTCTGTGTTAGGTCTGGGTTATGCCCGCATCTGGCTCATGATTTTGCCTTCATCGCAT
Source organism: Colletes latitarsis (assembly GCF_051014445.1). Lineage (NCBI taxonomy): Eukaryota > Metazoa > Arthropoda > Insecta > Hymenoptera > Colletidae > Colletes > Colletes latitarsis. The sequence goes on from NW_027488403.1 coordinate 17,766, forward strand.
ACTTGTTGGCCAGATCCTGGGTTTTTTCTGTGTTTGAATCACGTAGTAATGTGGTAACTCACTGAAGCAGTCAATTAAACCTGGTTTCGATCAATATTTCAGAGGATAACACCGGTTAGGTCTGGGTTAGGTCAGGGTTATGCCCGCATCTGGCTCATGATTTTGCCTTCTTCGCATACTTGTTGGCCAGGTCCTGGGTATTTTCCGTGTTTGAATCACGTAGTAATGTGGTAACACACTGAAGCAGTCAATTAAACCTGGTTTCGATCAATATTTCAGAGGATATCACCGGTTAGGTCTGGGTTAGGTCTGGGTTATGCCCGCATCTGGCTCATGATTTTGCCTTCATCGCATACTTGTTGGCCAGATCCTGGGTTTTTTTCGTGTTTGAATCACGTAGTAATGTGGTAACACACTGAAGCTGTCAATTAAACCTGGTTTCGATCAATATTTTAGAGGATAACACCGGTTAGGTCTGGGTTAGGTCTGGGTTATGCCCGCATCTGGCTCATGATTTTGCCTTCTTCGCATACTTGTTGGCCAGATCCTGGGTTTTTTTCGTGTTTGAATCACGTAGTAATGTGGTAACACACTGAAGCTGTCAATTAAACCTGGTTTCGATCAATATTTTAAAGGATAACACCGGTTAGGTCTGGGTTAGGTCTGGGAAATGCGCGCATCTGGCTCATGATTTTGCCTTCTTCGCATACTTGTTGGCCAGGTCCTGGGTATTTTCCGTGTTTGAATCACGTAGTAATGTGGTAACACACTGAAGCAGTCAATTAAACCTGGTTTCGATCAATATTTCAGAGGATATCACCGGTTAGGTCTGGGTTAGGTCTGGGTTATGCCCGCATCTGGCTCATGATTTTGCCTTCTTCGCATACTTGTTGGCCAGATCCTGGGTTTTTTCCGTGTTTGAATCACGTAGTAATGTGGTAACACACTGAAGCAGTCAATTAAACTTGGTTTCGATCAATATTTCAGAGGATAACACCGGTTAGGTCTGGGTTAGGTCTGGGATATGCGCGCATCTGGCTTATACTTTCGCCTTTTTCGCAAACTTGTTGGCTAGGTCCTGGGTTTTTTTCGGGTTTGAATAACGCAGTAATGTGGTACCACACTGAAGCAGTCAATAAAACCACGTTTCGATCAATATTTTAGAGGATAACACCGGTTAGGTCTGGGTTATGCCCGCATCTGGCTCATGATTTTGCCTTCTTCGCATACTTGTTGGCCAGATCCTGGGGTTTTTTCGTGTTTGAATCACGTAGTAATGTGGTAACACACTGAAGCAGTCAATTAAACCTGGTTTCGATCAATATTTTAGAGGATAACACCGGTTAGGTCTGGGTTAGGTCTGGGTTATGCCCGCATCTGGCTCATGATTTTGCCTTCATCGCATTCTTGTTGGCCAGATCCTGGGTTTTTTCCGTGTTTGAATCACGTAGTAATGTGGTAACTCACTGAAGCAGTCAATTAAACCTGGTTTCGATCAATATTTCAGAGGATAACACCGGTTAGGTCTGGGTTATGCCCGCATCTGGCTCATGATTTTGCCTTCTTCGCATACTTGTTGGCCAGATCCTGGGTTTTTTTCGTGTTTGAATCACGTAGGAATGTGGTAACACACTGAAGCAGTCAATTAAACCTGGTTTCGATCAATATTTTAGAGGATAACACCGGTTAGGTCTGGGTTTGGTCTGGGATATGCGCGCATCTGGCTTATACTTTCGCCTTCTTCGCATACTTGTTGGCCAGATCCTGGGTTTTTTTCGTGTTTGAATCACGTAGTAATGTGGTAACAAACTGAAGCAGTCAATAAAACCTGGTTTCGATCAATATTTTAGAGGATAACACCGGTTAGGTCTGGGTTCGGTCTGGGATTGGCGCGCATATGGCTTATACTTTCGCCTTTTTCGCAAACTTGTTGGCCAGATCCTGGGTATTATCCGTGTTTGAATCACGTAGTAATGTGGTAATAGACTGAAGCAGTCAGTTAAACCTGGTTTCGATCAATATTTTAGAGGATAACACCGGTTAGGTCTGGGTTAGGTCTGGGTTATGCCCGCATCTGGCTCATGATTCTGCCTTCTTCGCATACTTGTTGGCCAGATCCTGGGTATTTTCCGTGTTTGAAACACGTAGTAATGTGGTAACACGCTGAAGCAGTCAATTAAACCTGGTTTCGATCAATATTTTAGAGGATAACACCGGTTAGGTCTGGGTTAGGTCTGGGTTATGCCCGCATCTGGCTCATGATTTTGCCTTCATCGCATACTTGTTGGCCAGATCCTGGGTTTTTTTCGTGTTTGAATCACGTAGTAATGTGGTAACACACTGAAGCTGTCAATTAAACCTGGTTTCGATCAATATTTTAGAGGATAACACCGGTTAGGTCTGGGTTAGGTCTGGGTTATGCCCGCATCTGGCTCATGATTTTGCCTTCTTCGCATACTTGTTGGCCAGATCCTGGGTTTTTTTCGTGTTTGAATCACGTAGTAATGTGGTAACACACTGAAGCTGTCAATTAAACCTGGTTTCGAACAATATTTTAAAGGATAACACCGGTTAGGTCTGGGTTAGGTCTGGGTTATGCCCGCCCCTGGCTCATGATTCTGCCTTCTTCGCATACTTGTTGGCCAGATCCTGGGTATTTTCCGTGTTTGAAACACGTAGTAATGTGGTAACACACTGAAGCAGTCAATTAAACCTGGTTTCGATCTATATTTTAGAGGATAACACCGGTTAGGTCTGGGTTAGGTCTGGGTTATGCCCGCATCTTGCTCATGATTTTGCCTTCATCGCATACTTGTTGGCCAGATCCTGGGTTTTTTTCGTGTTTGAATCACGTAGTAATATTGTACCACACTGAGGCAGTCAATTAAACCTGGATTCGATCAATATTTTAGAGGATAACACCGGTTAGGTCTGGGTTCGGTCTGGGATTGGCGCGCATATGGCTTATACTTTCGCCTTTTTCGCAAACTTGTTGGCCAGATCCTGGGTATTATCCGTGTTTGAATCACGTAGTAATGTGGTAATAGACTGAAGCAGTCAGTTAAACCTGGTTTCGATCAATATTTTAGAGGATAACACCGGTTAGGTCTGGGTAAGGTCTGGGTTATGCCCGCATCTGGCTCATGATTCTGCCTTCTTCGCATACTTGTTGGCCAGATCCTGGGTATTTTCCGTGTTTGAAACACGTAGTAATGTGGTAACACGCTGAAGCAGTCAATTAAACCTGGTTTCGATCAATATTTTAGAGGATAACACCGGTTAGGTCTGGGTTAGGTCTGGGTTATGCCCGCATCTGGCTCATGATTTTGCCTTCATCGCATACTTGTTGGCCAGATCCTGGGTTTTTTTCGTGTTTGAATCACGTAGTAATGTGGTAACACACTGAAGCTGTCAATTAAACCTGGTTTCGATCAATATTTTAGAGGATAACACCGGTTAGGTCTGGGTTAGGTCTGGGTTATGCCCGCATCTGGCTCATGATTTTGCCTTCTTCGCATACTTGTTGGCCAGATCCTGGGTTTTTTTCGTGTTTGAATCACGTAGTAATGTGGTAACACACTGAAGCTGTCAATTAAACCTGGTTTCGATCAATATTTTAAAGGATAACACCGGTTAGGTCTGGGTTAGGTCTGGGTTATGCCCGCATCTGGCTCATGATTCTGCCTTCTTCGCATACTTGTTGGCCAGATCCTGGGTATTTTCCGTGTTTGAAACACGTAGTAATGTGGTAACACACTGAAGCAGTCAATTAAACCTGGTTTCGATCTATATTTTAGAGGATAACACCGGTTAGGTCTGGGTTAGGTCTGGGTTATGCCCGCATCTTGCTCATGATTTTGCCTTCATCGCATACTTGTTGGCCAGATCCTGGGTTTTTTTCGTGTTTGAATCACGTAGTAATATTGTACCACACTGAGGCAGTCAATTAAACCTGGATTCGGACAGTATTTTAGAGGATAACGCCGGTTAGGTCTGGGTTAGGTCTGGGAAATGCGCGCATCTGGCTCATGATTTTGCCTTCTTCGCATACTTGTTGGCCAGATCCTGGGTATTTTCCGTGTTTGAATCACGTAGTAATGTGGTAACATACTGAAGCAGTCAATTAAACCTGGTTTCGATCAATATTTCAGAGGATAACACCGGTAAGGTCTGGGTTAGGTCTGGGATATGCGCGCATCTGGCTTATACTTTCGCCTTTTTCGCAAACTTGTTGGCTAGATCCTGGGTTTTTTTCGGGTTTGAATAACGCAGTAATGTGGTACCACACTGAAGCAGTCAATTAAACCTGGTTTCGATCAATATTTTAGAGGATAACGCCGGTTAGGTCTGGGTTAGGTCTGGGAAATGCGCGCATCTGGCTCATGATTTTGCCTTCTTCGCATACTTGTTGGCCAGATCCTGGGTATTTTCCGTGTTTGAATCACGTAGTAATGTGGTAACTCACTGAAGCAGTCAATTAAACCTGGTTTCGATCAATATTTCAGAGGATAACACCGGTTAGGTCTGGGTTATGCCCGCATCTGGCTCATGATTTTGCCTTCTTCGCATACTTGTTGGCCAGATCCTGGGTTTTTTTCGTGTTTGAATCACGTAGGAATGTGGTAACACACTGAAGCAGTCAATTAAACCTGGTTTCGATCAATATTTTAGAGGATAACACCGGTTAGGTCTGGGTTTGGTCTGGGATATGCGCGCATCTGGCTTATACTTTCGCCTTCTTCGCATACTTGTTGGCCAGATCCTGGGTTTTTTTCGTGTTTGAATCACGTAGTAATGTGGTAACAAACTGAAGCAGTCAATAAAACCTGGTTTCGATCAATATTTTAGAGGATAACACCGGTTAGGTCTGGGTTCGGTCTGGGATTGGCGCGCATATGGCTTATACTTTCGCCTTTTTCGCAAACTTGTTGGCCAGATCCTGGGTATTATCCGTGTTTGAATCACGTAGTAATGTGGTAATAGACTGAAGCAGTCAGTTAAACCTGGTTTCGATCAATATTTTAGAGGATAACACCGGTTAGGTCTGGGTTAGGTCTGGGTTATGCCCGCATCTGGCTCATGATTCTGCCTTCTTCGCATACTTGTTGGCCAGATCCTGGGTATTTTCCGTGTTTGAATGACGTAGTAATGTGGTAACACGCTGAAGCAGTCAATTAAACCTCGTTTCGATCAATATTTTAGAGGATAACACCGGTTAGGTCTGGGTTAGGTCTGGGTTATGCCCGCATCTGGCTCATGATTCTGCCTTCTTCGCATACTTGTTGGCCAGATCCTGGGTATTTTCCGTGTTTGAAACACGTAGTAATGTGGTAATAGACTGAAGCAGTCAGTTAAACCTGGTTTCGATCAATATTTTAGAGGATAACACCGGTTAGGTCTGGGTTAGGTCTGGGTTATGCCCGCATCTGGCTCATGATTCTGCCTTCTTCGCATACTTGTTGGCCAGATCCTGGGTATTTTCCGTGTTTGAATCACGTAGTAATGTGGTAACACACTGAAGCAGTCAATTAAACCTGGTTTCGATCAATATTTCAGAGGATATCACCGGTTAGGTCTGGGTTAGGTCTGGGTTATGCCCGCATCTGGCTCATGATTTTGCCTTCTTCGCATACTTGTTGGCCAGATCCTGGGTTTTTTCCGTGTTTGAATCACGTAGTAATGTGGTAAACACTGAAGCAGTCAATTAAACTTGGTTTCGATCAATATTTCAGAGGATAACACCGGTTAGGTCTGGGTTAGGTCTGGGATATGCGCGCATCTGGCTTATACTTTCGCCTTTTTCGCAAACTTGTTGGCTAGGTCCTGGGTTTTTTTCGGGTTTGAATAACGCAGTATTGTGGTACCACACTGAAGCAGTCAATAAAACCTGGTTTCGATCAATATTTTAGAGGATAACACCGGTTAGGTCTGGGTTATGCCCGCATCTGGCTCATGATTTTGCCTTCTTCGCATACTTGTTGGCCAGATCCTGGGGTTTTTTCGTGTTTGAATCACGTAGTAATGTGGTAACACACTGAAGCAGTCAATTAAACCTGGTTTCGATCAATATTTTAGAGGATAACACCGGTTAGGTCTGGGTTAGGTCTGGGTTATGCCCGCATCTGGCTCATGATTTTGCCTTCATCGCATACTTGTTGGCCAGATCCTGGGTTTTTTCCGTGTTTGAATCACGTAGTAATGTGGTAACTCACTGAAGCAGTCAATTAAACCTGGTTTCGATCAATATTTCAGAGGATAACACCGGTTAGGTCTGGGTTATGCCCGCATCTGGCTCATGATTTTGCCTTCTTCGCATACTTGTTGGCCAGATCCTGGGTTTTTTTCGTGTTTGAATCACGTAGGAATGTGGTAACACACTGAAGCAGTCAATTAAACCTGGTTTCGATCAATATTTTAGAGGATAACACCGGTTAGGTCTGGGTTTGGTCTGGGATATGCGCGCATCTGGCATATGCTTTCGCCTTCTTCGCATACTTGTTGGCCAGATCCTGGGTTTTTTTCGTGTTTGAATCACGTAGTAATGTGGTAACAAACTGAAGCAGTCAATAAAACCTGGTTTCGATCAATATTTTAGAGGATAACACCGGTTAGGTCTGGGTTCGGTCTGGGATTGGCGCGCATATGGCTTATACTTTCGCCTTTTTCGCAAACTTGTTGGCCAGATCCTGGGTATTATCCGTGTTTGAATCACGTAGTAATGTGGTAATAGACTGAAGCAGTCAGTTAAACCTGGTTTCGATCAATATTTTAGAGGATAACACCGGTTAGGTCTGGGTTAGGTCTGGGTTATGCCCGCATCTGGCTCATGATTCTGCCTTCTTCGCATACTTGTTGGCCAGATCCTGGGTATTTTCCGTGTTTGAAACACGTAGTAATGTGGTAACACGCTGAAGCAGTCAATTAAACCTGGTTTCGATCAATATTTTAGAGGATAACACCGGTTAGGTCTGGGTTAGGTCTGGGTTATGCCCGCATCTGGCTCATGATTTTGCCTTCATCGCATACTTGTTGGCCAGATCCTGGGTTTTTTTCGTGTTTGAATCACGTAGTAATGTGGTAACACACTGAAGCTGTCAATTAAACCTGGTTTCGATCAATATTTTAAAGGATAACACCGGTTAGGTCTGGGTTAGGTCTGGGTTATGCCCGCATCTGGCTCATGATTCTGCCTTCTTCGCATACTTGTTGGCCAGATCCTGGGTATTTTCCGTGTTTGAAACACGTAGTAATGTGGTAACACACTGAAGCAGTCAATTAAACCTGGTTTCGATCTATATTTTAGAGGATAACACCGGTTAGGTCTGGGTTAGGTCTGGGTTATGCCCGCATCTTGCTCATGATTTTGCCTTCATCGCATACTTGTTGGCCAGATCCTGGGTTTTTTTCGTGTTTGAATCACGTAGTAATATTGTACCACACTGAGGCAGTCAATTAAACCTGGATTCGATCAATATTTTAGAGGATAACACCGGTTAGGTCTGGGTTCGGTCTGGGATTGGCGCGCATATGGCTTATACTTTCGCCTTTTTCGCAAACTTGTTGGCCAGATCCTGGGTATTATCCGTGTTTGAATCACGTAGTAATGTGGTAATAGACTGAAGCAGTCAGTTAAACCTGGTTTCGATCAATATTTTAGAGGATAACACCGGTTAGGTCTGGGTTAGGTCTGGGTTATGCCCGCATCTGGCTCATGATTCTGCCTTCTTCGCATACTTGTTGGCCAGATCCTGGGTGTTTTCCGTGTTTGAAACACGTAGTAATGTGGTAACACGCTGAAGCAGTCAATTAAACCTGGTTTCGATCAATATTTTAGAGGATAACACCGGTTAGGTCTGGGTTAGGTCTGGGTTATGCCCGCATCTGGCTCATGATTTTGCCTTCATCGCATACTTGTTGGCCAGATCCTGGGTTTTTTTCGTGTTTGAATCACGTAGTAATGTGGTAACACACTGAAGCTGTCAATTAAACCTGGTTTCGATCAATATTTTAGAGGATAACACCGGTTAGGTCTGGGTTAGGTCTGGGTTATGCCCGCATCTGGCTCATGATTTTGCCTTCTTCGCATACTTGTTGGCCAGATCCTGGGTTTTTTTCGTGTTTGAATCACGTAGTAATGTGGTAACACACTGAAGCTGTCAATTAAACCTGGTTTCGATCAATATTTTAAAGGATAACACCGGTTAGGTCTGGGTTAGGTCTGGGTTATGCCCGCATCTGGCTCATGATTCTGCCTTCTTCGCATACTTGTTGGCCAGATCCTGGGTATTTTCCGTGTTTGAAACACGTAGTAATGTGGTAACACGCTGAAGCAGTCAATTAAACCTGGTTTCGATCAATATTTTAGAGGATAACACCGGTTAGGTCTGGGTTAGGTCTGGGTTATGCCCGCATCTGGCTCATGATTTTGCCTTCTTCGCATACTTGTTGGCCAGATCCTGGGTATTTTCCGTGTTTGAATCACGTAGTAATGTGGTAACATACTGAAGCAGTCAATTAAACCTGGTTTCGATCAATATTTTAGAGGATCACGCCGGTTAGGTCTGGGTTAGGTCTGGGAGATGCGCGCATCTGGCTCATGATTTTGCCTTCTTCGCATACTTGTTGGCCAGATCCTGGGTATTTTCCGTGTTTGAATCACGTAGTAATGTGGTAACCCACTGAAGCAGTCAATTAAACCTGGTTTCGATCAATATTTCAGAGGATAACACCGGTTAGGTCTGGGTTATGCCCGCATCTGGCTCATGATTTTGCCTTCTTCGCATACTTGTTGGCCAGATCCTGGGTTTTTTTCGTGTTTGAATCACGTAGGAATGTGGTAACACACTGAAGCAGTCAATTAAACCTGGTTTCGATCAATATTTTAGAGGATAACACCGGTTAGGTCTGGGTTTGGTCTGGGATATGCGCGCATCTGGCTTATACTTTCGCCTTCTTCGCATACTTGTTGGCCAGATCCTGGGTTTTTTTCGTGTTTGAATCACGTAGTAATGTGGTAACAAACTGAAGCAGTCAATAAAACCTGGTTTCGATCAATATTTTAGAGGATAACACCGGTTAGGTCTGGGTTCGGTCTGGGATTGGCGCGCATATGGCTTATACTTTCGCCTTTTTCGCAAACTTGTTGGCCAGATCCTGGGTATTATCCGTGTTTGAATCACGTAGTAATGTGGTAATAGACTGAAGCAGTCAGTTAAACCTGGTTTCGATCAATATTTTAGAGGATAACACCGGTTAGGTCTGGGTTAGGTCTGGGTTATGCCCGCATCTGGCTCATGATTCTGCCTTCTTCGCATGCTCGTTGGCCAGATCCTGGGTATTTTCCGTGTTTGAAACACGTAGTAATGTGGTAACACGCTGAAGCAGTCAATTAAACCTGGTTTCGATCAATATTTTAGAGGATAACACCGGTTAGGTCTGGGTTAGGTCTGGGTTATGCCCGCATCTGGCTCATGATTTTGCCTTCATCGCATACTTGTTGGCCAGATCCTGGGTTTTTTTCGTGTTTGAATCACGTAGTAATGTGGTAACACACTGAAGCTGTCAATTAAACCTGGTTTCGATCAATATTTTAGAGGATAACACCGGTTAGGTCTGGGTTAGGTCTGGGTTATGCCCGCATCTGGCTCATGATTTTGCCTTCTTCGCATACTTGTTGGCCAGATCCTGGGATTTTTCGTGTTTGACTCACGTAGTAATGTGGTAACACACTGAAGCTGTCAATTAAACCTGGTTTCGATCAATATTTTAAAGGATAACACCGGTTAGGTCTGGGTTAGGTCTGGTTTATGCCCGCATCTGGCTCATGATTCTGCCTTCTTCGCATACTTGTTGGCCAGATCCTGGGTATTTTCCGTGTTTGAAACACGTAGTAATGTGGTAACACACTGAAGCAGTCAATTAAACCTGGTTTCGATCTATATTTTAGAGGATAACACCGGTTAGGTCTGGGTTAGGTCTGGGTTATGCCCGCATCTTGCTCATGATTTTGCCTTCATCGCATACTTGTTGGCCAGATCCTGGGTTTTTTTCGTGTTTGAATCACGTAGTAATATTGTACCACACTGAGGCAGTCAATTAAACCTGGATTCGGACAGTATTTTAGAGGATAACGCCGGTTAGGTCTGGGTTAGGTCTGGGAAATGCGCGCATCTGGCTCATGATTTTGCCTTCTTCGCATACTTGTTGGCCAGATCCTGGGTATTTTCCGTGTTTGAATCACGTAGTAATGTGGTAACATACTGAAGCAGTCAATTAAACCTGGTTTCGATCAATATTTCAGAGGATAACACCGGTTAGGTCTGGGTTAGGTCTGGGATATGCGCGCATCTGGCTTATACTTTCGCCTTTTTCGCAAACTTGTTGGCTAGATCCTGGGTTTTTTTCGGGTTTGAATAACGCAGTAATGTGGTACCACACTGAAGCAGTCAATTAAACCTGGTTTCGATCAATATTTTAGAGGATAACGCCGGTTAGGTCTGGGTTAGGTCTGGGAAATGCGCGCATCTGGCTCATGATTTTGCCTTCTTCGCATACTTGTTGGCCAGATCCTGGGTATTTTCCGTGTTTGAATCACGTAGTAATGTGGTAACACACTGAAGCAGTCAATTAAACCTGGTTTCGATCAATATTTCAGAGGATATCACCGGTTAGGTCTGGGTTAGGTCTGGGTTATGCCCGCATCTGGCTCACGATTTTGCCTTCTTCGCATACTTGTTGGCCAGATCCTGGGTTTTTTCCGTGTTTGAATCACGTAGTAATGTGGAAACACACTGAAGCAGTCAATTAAACCTGGTTTCGATCAATATTTCAGAGGATAACACCGGTTAGGTCTGGGTTAGGTCTGGGATATGCGCGCATCTGGCTTATACTTTCGCCTTTTTCGCAAACTTGTTGGCTAGATCCTGGGTTTTTTTCGGGTTTGAATAACGCAGTAATGTGGTACCACACTGAAGCAGTCAGTTAAACCTGGTTTCGATCAATATTTTAGAGGATAACGCCGGTTAGGTCTGGGTTAGGTCTGGGCAATGCGCGCATCTGGCTCATGATTTTGCCTTCTTCGCATACTTGTTCGCCAGATCCTGGGTTTTTTTCGTGTTTGAATCACGTAGTAATGTGGTAATACACTGAAGCAGTCAATAAAACCTGGTTTCGATCAATATTTTTGAGGATAACACCGGTTAGGTCTGGGTTAGGTCTGGGTTATGCCCGCATCTGGCTCATGATTTTGCCTTCTTCGCATACTTGTTGGCCAGATCCTGGGGTTTTTTCGTGTTTGAATCACGTAGTAATGTGGTAACACACTGAAGCAGTCAATTAAACCTGGTTTCGATCAATATTTTAGAGGATAACACCGGTTAGGTCTGGGTTCGGTCTGGGATTTGCGCGCATATGGCTTATACTTTCGCCTTTTTCGCAAACTTGTTGGCCAGATCCTGGGTTTTTTTCGTGTTTGAATCACGTAGGAATGTGGTAACTCACTGAAGCAGGCAATTAAACCTGGTTTCGATCAATATTTTAGAGGATAACACCGGTTAGGTCTGGGTTCGGTCTGGGATTTGCGCGCATATGGCTTATACTTTCGCCTTTTTCGCAAACTTGTTGGCCAGATCCTGGGTTTTTTTCGTGTTTGAATCACGTAGGAATGTGGTAACTCACTGAAGCAGTCAATTAAACCTGGTTTCGATCAATATTTTAGAGGATAACACCGGTTAGGTCTGGGTTTGGTCTGGGATATGCGCGCATCTGGCTTATACTTTCGCCTTCTTCGCATACTTGTTGGCCAGATCCTGGGTTTTTTTCGTGTTTGAATCACGTAGTAATGTGGTAACAAACTGAAGCAGTCAATAAAACCTGGTTTCGATCAATATTTTAGAGGATAACACAGGTTAGGTCTGGGTTCGGTCTGGGATTTGCGCGCATATGACTTATACTTTCGCCTTTTTCGCAAACTTGTTGGCCAGATCCTGGGTATTTTCCGTGTTTGAATCACGTAGTAATGTGGTAATACACTGAAGCAGTCAGTTAAACCTGGTTTCGATCAATATTTTAGAGGATAACACCGGTTAGGTCTGGGTTAGGTCTGGGTTATGCCCGCATCTGGCTCATGATTCTGCCTTCTTCGCATACTTGTTGGCCAGTCCTGGGTATTTTCCGTGTTTGAAACACGTAGTAATGTGGTAACACACTGAAGCAGTCAATTAAACCTGGTTTCGATCAATATTTTAGAGGATAACACCGGTTAGGTCTGGGTTAGGTCTGGGTTATGCCCGCATCTGGCTCATGATTTTGCCTTCATCGCATACTTGATGGCCAGATCCTGGGTTTTTTTCGTGTTTGAATCACGTAGTAATGTGGTAACACACTGAAGCTGTCAATAAAACCTGGTTTCGATCAATATTTTAGAGGATAACACCGGTTAGGTCTGGGTTAGGTCTGGGTTATGCCCGCATCTGGCTCATGATTTTGCCTTCTTCGCATACTTGTTGGCCAGATCCTGGGTTTTTTTCGTGTTTGAATCACGTAGTAATGTGGTAACACACTGAAGCTGTCAATTAAACCTGGTTTCGATCAATATTTTAGAGGATAACACCGGTTAGGTCTGGGTTAGGTCTGGGTTATGCCCGCATCTGGCTCATGATTCTGCCTTCTTCGCATACTTGTTGGCCAGATCCTGGGTATTTTCCGTGTTTGAAACACGTAGTAATGTGGTAACACACTGAAGCAGTCAATTAAACCTGGTTTCGATCAATATTTTAGGGGATAACACCGGTTAGGTCTGGGTTAGGTCTGGGTTATGCCCGCATCTTGCTCATGATTTTGCCATCATCGCATACTTGTTGGCCAGATCCTGGGTTTTTTTCGTGTTTGAATCACGTAGTAATGTTGTACCACACTGAGGCAGTCAATTAAACCTGGATTCGGACAGTATTTTAGAGGATAACGCCGGTTAGGTCTGGGTTAGGTCTGGGAAATGCGCGCATCTGGCTCATGATTTTGCCTTCTTCGCATACTTGTTGGCCAGATCCTGGGTATTTTCCGTGTTTAATCACGTAGTAATGTGGTAACACACTGAAGCAGTCAATTAAACCTGGTTTCGATCAATATTTCAGAGGATAACACCGGTTAGGTCTGGGTTAGGTCTGGGATATGCGCGCATCTGGCTTATACTTTCGCCTTTTTCGCAAACTTGTTGGCTAGATCCTGGGTTTTTTTCGGGTTTGAATAACGCAGTAATGTGGTACCACACTGAAGCAGTCAATTAAACCTGGTTTCGATCAATATTTCAGAGGATATCACCGGTTAGGTCTGGGTTAGGTCTGGGTTATGCCCGCATCTGGCTCATGATTTTGCCTTCTTCGCATACTTGTTGGCCAGATCCTGGGTTTTTTTCGTGTTTGAATCACGTAGTAATGTGGTAACACACTGAAGCTGTCAATTAAACCTGGTTTCGATCAATATTTTAGAGGATAACACCGGTTAGGTCTGGGTTAGGTCTGGGTTATGCCCGCATCTGGCTCATGATTCTGCCTTCTTCGCATACTTGTTGGCCAGATCCTGGGTATTTTCCGTGTTTGAAACACGTAGTAATGTGGTAACACACTGAAGCAGTCAATTAAACCTGGTTTCGATCAATATTTTAGGGGATAACACCGGTTAGGTCTGGGTTAGGTCTGGGTTATGCCCGCATCTTGCTCATGATTTTGCCATCATCGCATACTTGTTGGCCAGATCCTGGGTTTTTTTCGTGTTTGAATCACGTAGTAATGTTGTACCACACTGAGGCAGTCAATTAAACCTGGATTCGGACAGTATTTTAGAGGATAACGCCGGTTAGGTCTGGGTTAGGTCTGGGAAATGCGCGCATCTGGCTCATGATTTTGCCTTCTTCGCATACTTGTTGGCCAGATCCTGGGTATTTTCCGTGTTTAATCACGTAGTAATGTGGTAACACACTGAAGCAGTCAATTAAACCTGGTTTCGATCAATATTTCAGAGGATAACACCGGTTAGGTCTGGGTTAGGTCTGGGATATGCGCGCATCTGGCTTATACTTTCGCCTTTTTCGCAAACTTGTTGGCTAGATCCTGGGTTTTTTTCGGGTTTGAATAACGCAGTAATGTGGTACCACACTGAAGCAGTCAATTAAACCTGGTTTCGATCAATATTTCAGAGGATATCACCGGTTAGGTCTGGGTTAGGTCTGGGTTATGCCCGCATCTGGCTCATGATTTTGCCTTCATCGCATACTTGTTGGCCAGATCCTGGGTTCTTTCCGTGTTTGAATCACGTAGTAATGTGGTAACACACTGAAGCAGTCAATTAAACCTCGTTTCGACCAATATTTCAGAGGATAACACCGGTTAGGTCTGGGTTAGGTCTGGGATATGCGCGCATCTGCCTTATACTTTCACCATTTTCGCAAACTTGTTGGCCAGATCCTGGGTTTTTTCCGTGTTTGAATCACGTAGTAATGTTGTACCACACTGAGGCAGTCAATTAAACCTGGATTCGGACAGTATTTTAGAGGATAACACCGGTTAGGTCTGGGTTAGGTCTGGGAAATGCGCGCATCTGGCTTATACTTTCGCCTTTTTCGCAAACTTGATGGCCAGATCCTGGGTTTTTTTCGTGTTTGAATCACGTAGTAATGTGGTAACACACTGAAGCAGTCAATTAAACCTTGTTTCGATCAATATTTTAGAGGATAACACCGGTTAGGTCTGGGATAGGTCCGGGATATGCCCGCATCTGGCTCATGATTTTGCCTTCTTCGCATACTTGTTGGCCAGATCCTGGGTATTTTCCGTGTTTGAAACACGTAGTAATGTGGTAACACACTGAAGCAGTCAATTAAACCTGGTTTCGATCAATATTTCAGAGGATAACACCGGTTCCGTCTGGGTTAGGTCTGGGTTATGCCCGCATCAGGCTCATGATTTTGCCTTCTTCGCATACTTGTTGGCCAGATCCTGGGTTTTTTTCGTGTTTGAATCATGTAGTAGTGTGGTAACACACTGAAGCAGTCAATGAAACCTGGTTTCGATCAATATTTTAGAGGATGACACCGGCTAGGTCTGGGTTAGGTCTGGGTTATGCCCGCATCTGGCTCATGATTTTGCCTTCTTCGCATACTTGTTGGCCAGATCCTGGGTATTTTCCGTGTTTGAAACACGTAGTAATGTGGTAACACACTGAAGCAGTCAATAAAACCTGGTTTCGATCAATATTTTAGAGGATAACACCGGTTAGGTCTGGGTTAGGTCTGGGTTATGCCCGCATCTGGCTCATGATTTTGCCTTCTTCGCATACTTGTAGACCAGATCCTGGGTTTTTTTCGTGTTTGAATCACGTAGTAATGTGGTAACACACTGAAGCAGTCAATTAAACCTGGTTTCGATCAATATTTCAGATGATAACACCGGTTAGGTCTGGGTTAGGTCTGGGATATGCGCGCATCTGCCTTATACTTTCACCTTTTTCGCAAACTTGTTGGCCAGATCCTGGGTTTTTTCCGTGTTTGAATCACGTAGTAATGTTGTACCACACTGAGGCAGTCAATTAAACCTGGATTCGGACAGTATTTTAGAGGATAACACCGGTTAGGTCTGGGTTAGGTCTGGGAAATGCGCGCATCTGGCTTATACTTTCGCCTTTTTCGCAAACTTGTTGGCCAGATCCTGGGGTTTTTTCGTGTTTGAATCACGTAGTAATGTGGTAACACACTGAAGCAGTCAATTAAACCTGGTTTCGATCAATATTTTAGAGGATAACACCGGTTAGGTCTGGGTTAGGTCTGGGTTATGCCCGCATCTGGCTCATGATTTTGCCTTCTTCGCATACTTGTTGGCCAGATCTTGGGTTTTTTTCGTGTTTGAATCACGTAGTAATGTGGTAACACACTGAAGCAGTCAATTAAACCTGGTTTCGATCAATATTTCAGAGGATAACACCGTTTAGGTCTGGGTTAGGTCTGGGAAATGCGCGCATCTGGCTCATTCTTTCGCCTTCTTCGCATACTTCTTGGCCAGATCCTGGGTTTTTTTCGTGTTTGAATCACGTAGGAATGTGGTACCACACTGAAGCAGTCAATTAAACCTGGTTTCGATCAATATTTTAGAGGATAACGCCGGTTAGGTCTGGGTTAGGTCTGGGAAATGCGCGCAACTCGCTTATACCTTCGCCTTTTTCGCAAACTTGTTGGCCAGATCCTGGGTATTTTCCGTGTTTGAAACACGTAGTAATGTGGTAACACACTGAAGCAGTCAATTAAACCTGGTTTCGATCAATATTTTAGAGGATAACACCGGTTAGGTCTGGGTTAGGTCTGGGATATGCGCGCATCTGGCTTATACTTTCGCCTTTTTCGCAAACTTGTTGGCCAGATCCTGGGGTTTTTTCGTGTTTGAATCACGTAGTAATGTGGTAACACACTGAAGCAGTCAATTAAACCTGGTTTCGATCAATATTTCAGAGGATAACACCGGTTAGGTCTGGGTTAGGTCTGGGATATGCGCGCATCTGCCTTATACTTTCACCTTTTTCGCAAACTTGTTGGCCAGATCCTGGGTTTTTTCCGTGTTTGAATCACGTAGTAATGTGGTACCACACTGGAGCAGTCAATTAAACCTGGTTTCGATCAATATTTTAGAGGATAACGCCGGTTAGGTCTGGGTTGGGTCTGGGATATGCGCGCATCTGGCTTATACTTTCGCCTTTTTCGCAAACTTGTTGGCCAGATCCTGGGTTTTTTTCGTGTTTGAATCACGTAGTAATGTGGTAACACACTGAAGCAGTCAATTAAACCTTGTTTCGATCAATATTTTAGAGGATAACACCGGTTAGGTCTGGGATAGGTCCGGGATATGCCCGCATCTGGCTCATGATTTTGCCTTCTTCGCATACTTGTTGGCCAGATCCTGGGTATTTTCCGTGTTTGAAACACGTAGTAATGTGGTAACACACTGAAGCAGTCAATGAAACCTGGTTTCGATCAATATTTTAGAGGATATCACCGGCTAGGTCTGGGTTAGGTCTGGGTTATGCCCGCAACTGGCTCATGATTTTGCCTTCTTCGCATACTTGTTGGCCAGATCCTGGGTATTTTCCGTGTTTGAAACACGTAGTAATGTGGTAACACACTGAAGCAGTCAATAAAACCTGGTTTCGATCAATATTTTAGGGGATAACACCGGTTAGGTCTGGGTTAGGTCTGGGATTTGCGCGCATCTGGCTTATACTTTCGCCTTTTTCGCAAACTTGTTGGCCAGATCCTGGGTTTTTTTCGTGTTTGAATCATGTAGTAATGTGGTAACACACTGAAGCAGTCAATTCAACCTGGTTTCGATCAATATTTTAGAGGATAACACCGGTTAGGTCTGGGTTAGGTCTGGGGTATGCCCGCATCTGGCTCATGATTTTGCCTTCTTCGCATACTTGTTGGCCAGATCCTGGGTTTTTTCCGTGTTTGAATCACGTAGTAATGTTGTACCACACTGAGGCAGTCAATTAAACCTGGATTCGGACAGTATTTTAGAGGATAACACCGGTTAGGTCTGGGTTAGGTCTGGGAAATGCGCGCATCTGGCTTATACTTTCGCCTTTTTCGCAAACTTGTTGGCCAGATCCTGGGTTTTTTTCGTGTTTGAATCACGTAGTAATGTGGTAACACACTGAAGCAGTCAATTAAACCTGGTTTCGATCAATATTTCAGAGGATAACACCGGTTAGGTCTGGGTTAGGTCTGGGATATGCCCCCTCAGGGGCTGTGTCCGGCCTGGTGTCCGGCGCAGTACGGGGCGTAGCGACCCCGAGGTACCTGATGCTAATCACACCGTAAGCCTCCTGTTGGTCGTCGCAACGACTCATTCACAATTCCAGTCTTGGTTTTGTGAATGGTACGTGACGGCAGGAGGACCGGGGGCCTTGGCTTAACCGCCTGGGCTGCGAGGATGGTAACTCTGTAAATTACCCTCTAATCCTAAGTTATGGTGCGCGGCGATGGGATGCATGGTTGGGAGAGAAGGCCCAATCCCTAGCGACCACCTCCGGGGGCACCTGCCGAACCCCCGGAGTATTAGGCTTCCCCAGGCAAGGCGGCTCTGCCTGGGGTGACCTTCCTTCCGACCACACTCGTGGGAACAACAATGGAGCATGATCAAATTAAAACAAACAGGACTGGATATTTTGATAACGGATTGGAACTCGAAACGGCAAACGACATGGCAACGAATGGACCACTTCCTGGTGGGGTGAAACCCATGGTCAGAAGTGTGGAGGTGGTTAATCCCCAGCTCGGGATCCACCTTGGAGGTGATTTGGACCTCCTTAGGGTCGGCGCCGGCCCAGTGGTCAGCCTGGAACGGCTGAATGCCTCTGAGTGGCGCAAAGCGGGGAGGGAATCACCTCCCCGCAAAAGGCATGATGCCGAGGAGGCGACGTCGAGCATCGTGGAGGCTGTCGCACTTCTCGACGATGAGTCCCAAGACGGCGACGATTGGGCGCCGGATCGTTCAACTGCCGACGACGTTGAGTGCGTCGATTCAAGCGAGGAGGATATTGAACCCGGGAAGAGGAAGCGGAAGGGCCCAGGGGCGGGGAGACCCCGGGGTATTTTCGTAGACCCTAGAAAGTTGGGGCCCGGTATGAAGCACCTGCCGAAGCAGGCGGACCTCCGTAATATTGCGGAGGTCATGAAGTCAGACGAACTCTTGGGCCGGCTGAAAGAGCAGTTGGAGTCCGTCGTCAGGGTGGCAGATACCGCGAGCCACTTAAAGACGACGGACATCCGCGGCCTACGTTTGGCTGCACGGGTGGCGTTGGTCAGCGCCGAAGAGCTGCACGGCAGAGCTGACCGCGCCGAAAACCCGAACAGGCCGGCCCGGGAAGTCGTCATTCGTCGGGGCGAATGGGAGAGGAGGTCCAAGGCACTAGAGAAGAGGCTGGAGGTGGCGGATAAGACCGCCACCACCCTTTCCGAGACCGTGAGGGTCAAAGACAGGGAGTTGGAGCACCTCAGGCGGGAAGTTGGCCGCCTGAGGTACAAAGAGGAGCAGCGGAGGCTCCAGAGAGCAGGAGACGAGCCGGCCGGCGAGACACCACCGGACCATCTGCTGCCCTGTGTCCCTCGACCGCGCCGGAGGGACCTCCTCCCGTCCACCTTTGACGGGGGGGATCCCGGTATGGAGATCGACACGGCGGTCCCTGGACCGTCATGTCCAGCTAGGCCCGTCCAGCAAGTAGAAGAGTGCCCCGAGTCTGGAAACCCTTTGGTGGCCATGATGGCAGAAGTCGTCAAAAGGGTTTCTGACATGGCCGGGCATATATCGGCCCTGGAGGACCGGTTCCAGGCGCGTTTTGATGCGGTGTGGCGGGCTGTGTCCCGCTCGCCACTGGGGAAGGGTGCCATGACCCTTTCTGCATCCGCGGGAGCGGCCCCGCCGATTAACGCGAAAGGGGCAGATATGCCAAAGGGAAAGGCGAAGGGGACCGTGGCGACGAAACGGGGGGGCACGTGTGCTCCAGTCAAAGCCGCCGTGACAACCCCCAAGGCTACAAACAAAACGATAGGTGCCACCAAGCCCCATGGTGGCACCTCTACAGCCGGAGTGGCGGATAAATCAAAGCCACCCGCCGCGAAATCCAAAGTGTCGGAAAAGGCTGCGCCACTTCTCCCTCCACCACCACCCAAGGCGAAGTCCACCCCTACCCCCACCAGCGAGGGGCAGGGTACTTGGGCTGAGGTGGTTAGGCGTGGCAAAAAGAAGGGGTGTGGAAAGGAGGCGACTGCAGTCACACCCACCACCAAGGCAGGTAAGACCTCCGCGGCAAGTCGACCAGCCGCCACTACTGCGGCTGGCAGCAGCAAGAAAGGCGGTGCTCAGACTGCGGCGGTCAAATTGCCGAGGTTGCCTAAAAAGGCAGCAGTCTCGGTGACCGCCGCCGTAGGACGCGAAGGAGAACTGGGCCCCCTCCTCAACAGGGTGATGCCGGGTATCTGTAAGGATCTCGGGATCACCGGGATGCAGCCCACCAGAGCGGTCACCGGGGCGCTCCTGTTAGCGATCCCTGGTGAGAAAGGTAAGGAGAAGGCGGCCGCTCTGCGTGCGCGTCTTGAGGGGGTCCTCCAGGACGAGGGTGTTCGGGTGGCTTGCCCCCAGAAACAGGCCGAGTTAAGGGTGTCCGGCCTGTCGGAGGCAGCCACCCAGGACGCAGTTAGGGAGGCCCTTGCCACCGCCGGGGGTTGCGGCGCTGCGGAGGTCAACGTTGGTGACCTCCGCAGGGACAGCTCAGGCATGTTTACTGCCTGGGCTCGCTGTCCCCTTCGCGCCGCAACCAAACTCGCGAAGTCCGGCCGCCTAATGGTCGGCTTCTTCGAGGCCCGGCTGGCGGTGCTTGCCGCGAGGCCGCTGCAGTGCCACCGCTGCCTCGAGTTCGGTCACGTTCGGCAGCGGTGCACCAGCACCGTAGATCGCAGCGGCCTCTGCTACCGCTGCGGAGGGACCTCCCACACAGCCAGGGAGTGTACGGCCGCCCCAAAATGCCCCCTTTGTGTGGGCCTGGGGCGGCCAGCGGATCACCGAATGGGTGGGGCGGCGTGCCGTCCCCCCAAACGGAAGGGGAAGAAGGCAAAGGGTATGGTTGTGCCCCCATCCACGGTGCCGGCTGGTGTTGAGCCGGCGCCGGTGCCCGTCGCGATGGAGATCCAGGGGGCGGCTTGTTCCCAGCCGTCCCCAGCTGTGGTGTCGGGTGTTACACCCGCCCCAACCTCTGTCGCGACGGCAGTGAGGGGGGTGGCATGTGTACCCGCCCCGCAACCCATGACGGAGATGATGGAGGTGGATGTGGCGCCTTGCGACTCGGTGCCCTCCACCTCCACGAAATCGGAAGGAGTTTTGTCCGGTGGGGGTGCTGCAGAGCCCCCACCATGGGCGGCAGACCAGACGCCGTGCGGGTCAGAGCCCCTTATTAGGGGGGTGATGGCCTCGTACGGCGGCAATGATCCGGGGCGCGCAGAGGCGCCCCTAAGCGCTGGAAGTGGAGGCCTGGAGGAGGCCGCGGGTGAGATCCGATAATGTCTCAACGCCTCCTCCAGGTCAATTTGAACCACTGCCGGGGGGCTCAGGATCTCATGCTCCAAACCCTCCGGCAGTGGAACATCGGGATGGCCGTGATCGCCGAGCCCTATCGTGTCCCCAAACACCCCGCTTGGGTGGGGGACCTTAACGGGGTCTCGGCGATCACCTGGCAGTACGGGCGCGGCACGTTGCCGTGCTCTGTAGTGGGGCGGGGCCACGGGTTTGTGGCGGTTAAGTGGGGGGAAGTAGTGGTTGCCGGGTGTTATGCGTCGCCCGCCAAGGGCCTCAGCGATTTTGAGGCGTACCTCGACGAGGTGGGGAGATGCATCTCCCCACATCTCGCCAGTGGGGTACTCGTCCTGGGAGATTTTAATGCCCACGCTGCAGCGTGGGGCTGCCCCAGGACGACCGTGAAGGGCGACGCGATGCTCGAATGGGCGGCGGGTCACGGCCTCATAGTTTTGAATGAAGGGGCCGTGAGCACGTGCGTGCACGCGCGGGGCGAGTCGATCGTCGACATATCGTTGGCGAGCCCCGCCATAGCGCGCCGTGTGTCCGACTGGAGGGTCGCGGAAGAGGTGGCCACGTTAAGCGACCACCTCTATATTACGTTTTCCGTATCCGCGACCCCCGGCGTAAATGGACCCCGTCAACCGGGCAGGGAAGCACACCCGGCGCCACGCTGGTCCGCCAAGAGGCTGGACCCGGACGCCCTTGCGATGGCAGCCTCCGTTGTGGCATGGCAGGAGATGCCACGCCGGACCCTCGGCAATCCTTCTGCCGGGGCGCGTTGGTTCCGCGACACTATGACGTCCTTGTGCGACGCAGTCATGCCGCGGGCCACCGCCCCGAGCCGAGGGGGGTCCGTGTACTGGTGGTCGGGCGAGATCGAGGACTTACGCACTCGTTGCGTTGTCGCCCGACGCCGGTACACCCGCGCCAGGAGACGGCGCGGGGCGACGGAGGCAGAGGTGGTGGGGTTGCGCGGGGAATTTTCCCTGGCGCGAAGAACCCTCCGCCGGGCCATCGCGACCGCGAAAGCCCATGCATGGACGGAGCTCCTCGGCTCTCTGGATGCAAATCCATGGGGGCGCCCCTATCGTATGGTTGTAGGGAAGATGCGATCATGGGCGCCCCCGGTCACAGAGAGCCTCGACCCCCAGCTGCTCGGGGAAACTATGCGCGTCCTCTTCCCAGTTGGGGGAGAGGCGTTCCTGCATCCCCCCGAGCCACAGCCGGATCACCCGCCTTGGTGGTCCGACGAACTGGGGGTCTCCGAGGAGGAGCTGGCCAGGGCCGTCCGGAGAATGGCTGCCAAAAAGACGGCGCCAGGACCGGACGGCATACCTGGCAGGGCCTGGGCTATAGCGGTGGGTGCTCTGGGGGCTGGCTTGATACGCGTCTTTGACGCGTGCCTGCGGACCGGTCAGTTCCCCCCCATATGGAAGGTGGCGAGGTTGGTCCTCCTCCACAAGCCAGGGAAGCCCGCGGATTCTCCATCTGCGTTCCGACCCATTTGTCTGTTGGACGAGGCTGGAAAGCTCCTCGAGCGGGTCATTGTATCCAGGCTCGAGGGGCACCTGTCCCGCGTCGGCCCTGATCTGGCCGACCGACAGTTCGGCTTTCGCCGGGGCCGCTCCACGGTCGACGCCATAGCGACAGTGCGGACCCTAGCGGAATCGGCAATCTCCCGGGGGGGTGTGGCGTTGGCAGTATCTCTCGACATAGCCAACGCCTTTAACACCGTCTCCTGGGGGGCGATAGGTCGGGCACTCCAGTACCACCGGGTGCCCGCCTATCTATGCCGACTGATCGGGGATTATCTGCGGGGCAGGGTAGTCCAATATCCGGGTCGGAACGGGATGGAGCAGAGAGCGGTGCACCGCGGAGTCCCACAGGGGTCGGTCCTCGGGCCGCTCCTGTGGAACTTGGCGTATGATGCGGTGCTGCGGGCTGACCTACCCGTCGGCGTGTCGTTGGTTTGTTATGCCGACGACACCCTGGTGATTGCCGGCGGGGATACTTGGAGGAGGGCCGTGGCCCTCGCGGAGGAAGGGACGGCACGAGTCGTTGCCGAGGTAGAGCGTCTGGGGTTGCGCGTGGCACCCCAGAAGACCGAGGCCATCTGGCTGTGCAACGTCAGTGGTCGAGGGGTACCGCGCCAGGCGTCTCTACGAGTGGGCGGAGCCCAAGTCGGGGTGGGGCGCCGGATGAAGTATTTGGGCCTCACCCTCGACAGCTACTGGCGGTTCGGGCATCATTTGGAAGGGTTGGGTCCCCGTATTGAAAGGGCAGCGGCCGCGTTAGGCCGCATAATGCCCAATCTCGGGGGGCCCAACATGGCGGCACGGCGGCTGTATTTGGGAGTCGTCCGGTCCATGGCGCTTTATGGCGCGCCAATATGGGCCGGCGGTCTGATGGTCAATCGGCGGGGTACATTTGTACTCCGTCGGATACAGAGGTTGGTCGCCATCAGAGTCGTGCGGGGTTATCGCACGATCTCCTACACAGCCGCCACCTTGCTGGCGGGTTCCGCACCGTTTCACCTGCTGGCGAAAATGGACGCAGAGGTGTATCAAAGCCTCTGCGACCTTCGCCAGCGGGGCGTGGACCCGCAAGGCGAGGAGACCGCCAGGGCCCGAAGCCAGGCGCGGCGACGCGTCTATAGTCGGTGGCTGGTCTGGTTATCGAAGCCAGACCAGCGGGATGATCGCGTCGCCGCGGCGGTCCGCCCAGTGTTTTATGCCTGGGTGGGCCGTAGCTGGGGTACGCCCACCTACCGCCTGACACAGGTACTGACCGGACACGGTTGCTTCGGTCGGTACCTGCATCGGATAGGGCGGGAGGCGACGGCTGCGTGCCGTCACTGCAGGGGACGAGAGGACACCGCGCAGCACACGCTGTAGTTTTGCCCAGCGTGGGCAACGCAGCGCGGTGTCCTTATTAGAGCGATTGGAGCTGACCTCTCGCTGCCGGCCGTCATTCGTGCAATGGTCGGCAGCGAGGAGGCATGGGCGGCCATGGCCTTGTTTTGTGAAGAGGTCATGGCCGCCAAGGAGGACGCCGAAAGGGCGCGTGAGGAGGTGGGGGGCAGGCGGCGACGCCGACCGTAAGACCCTCCACCGCTCCCCGTGGCAGGGGGAGCGCGAAGGGGTCGGTGATGGTGTTTGTGGTGCGAGGTGAGGGACTTTATTCCCTCATTCCCCCCTCGCACCCAGCCCATCACCAGACCGGGGGCCCGTGGCAGGGGCCCCGTCCAGCGGCGGCGGCAGTGTCAGCCGGCCCCGCAGCCGTGGTTGTGATCGGGTGGGGGCCCGATCGCGGCTAGTAGCAGCGGCACGAGTGGGGGCGACGTCGCGTGTGACCGCGTGGCGTCGCCGGGGGGCTATCAATTATGTTTGCCCCCCGTTGGGGGAGGAGGTACTATTCCTCCCCCGGGAAGGGCCCGTAGTAGGGCGTTGCGCCAACGGGGAGAGTCACGGTAGTATCGCTAGTTTGGTTCCCGTGACTCTCCCCAGATAAAGGGCGCAGGCGGTCACCGTGGTGTTTTAGCCGGTAAGAGTCCGGCACTACCCCGGCCTCCCCCCCAGGGAGCCGGGGTGTCCATGAGGATTTCACCACGTTAAAAAAAAAAAAAAAAAAAAAAAAAAGGTCTGGGATATGCGCGCATCTGCCTTATACTCTCACCTTTTTCGCAAACTTGTTGGCCAGATCCTGGGTTTTTTCCGTGTTTGAATCACGTAGTAATGTGGTAACACACTGAAGCAGTCAATTAAACCTGGTTTCGATCAATATTTTAAAGGATAACACCGGCTAGGTCTGGGTTAGGTCTGGGTTATGCCCGCATCTGGCTCATGATTTTGCCTTTTTCGCAAACTTGTTGGCCAGATCCTGGGTATTTTCCGTGTTTGAAACATGTAGTAATGTGGTAACACACTGAAGCAGTCAATTAAACCTGGTTTCGATCAATATTTCAGAGGATAACACCGGTTCCGTCTGGGTTAGGTCTGGGTTATGCCCGCATCAGGCTCATGATTTTGCCTTCTTCGCATACTTGTTGGCCATATCCTGGGTTTTTTTCGTGTTTGAATCATGTAGTAATGTGGTAACACACTGAAGCAGTCAATTAAACCTGGTTTCGATCAATATTTTAGAGGATAACACCGGTTTCGTCTGGGTTAGGTCTGGGTTATGCCCGCATCTGGCTCATGATTTTGCCTTCTTCGCATACTCGTTGGCCAGATCCTGGGCTTTTTTCGTGTTTGAATCACGTAGTAATGTGGTAACACACTGAAGCAGTCAATTAAACCTGGTTTCGATCAATATTTTAGAGGATAACACCGGTTAGGTCTGGGTTAGGTCTGGGTTATGCCCGCATCTGGCTCATGATTTTGCCTTTTTCGCAAACTTGTTGGCCAGATCCTGGGTATTTTCCGTGTTTGAAACAGGTAGTAATGTGGTAACACACTGAAGCAGTCAATTAAACCTGGTTTCGATCAATATTTCAGAGGATAACACCGGTTCCGTCTGGGTTAGGTCTGGGTTATGCCCGCATCAGGCTCATGATTTTGCCTTCTTCGCATACTTGTTGGCCAGATCCTGGGTTTTTTTCGTGTTTGAATCATGTAGTAATGTGGTAACACACTGAAGCAGTCAATTAAACCTGGTTTCGATCAATATTTCAGAGGATATCACCGGTTAGGTCTGGGTTAGGTCTGTGAAATGCGGGCATCTGGCTCATTCTTTCGCCTTCTTCGCATACTTCTTGGCCAGATCCTGGGTTTTTTTCGTGTTTGAATCACGTAGGAATGTGGTACCACACTGAAGCAGTCAATTAAACCTGGTTTCGATCAATATTTTAGAGGATAACGCCGGTTAGGTCTGGGTTAGGTCTGGGAAATGCGCGCAACTGGCTTATACCTTCGCCTTTTTCGCAAACTTGTTGGCCAGATCCTGGGTATTTTCCGTGTTTGAAACACGTAGTAATGTGGTAACACACTGAAGCAGTCAATTAAACCTGGTTTCGATCAATATTTTAGAGGATAACACCGGTTAGGTCTGGGTTAGGTCTGGGATATGCGCGCATCTGGCTTATACTTTCGCCTTTTTCGCAAACTTGTTGGCCAGATCCTGGGGTTTTTTCGTGTTTGAATCACGTAGTAATGTGGTAACACACTGAAGCAGTCAATTAAACCTGGTTTCGATCAATATTTCAGAGGATAACACCGGTTCCGTCTGGGTTAGGTCTGGGTTATGCCCGCATCAGGCTCATGATTTTGCCTTCTTCGCATACTTGTTGGCCAGATCCTGGGTTTTTTTCGTGTTTGAATCATGTAGTAATGTGGTAACACACTGAAGCAGTCAATTAAACCTGGTTTCGATCAATATTTTAGAGGATAACACCGGTTAGGTCTGGGTTAGGTCTGGGTTATGCCCGCATCTGGCTCATGATTTTGCCTTCATCGCATACTTGTTGGCCAGATCCTGGGTTTTTTTCGTGTTTGAATCATGTAGTAATGTGGTAACACACTGAAGCAGTCAATTAAACCTGGTTTCGATCAATATTTTAGAGGATAACACCGGTTCCGTCTGGGTTAGGTCTGGGTTATGCCCGCATCTGGCTCATGATTTTGCCTTCTTCGCATACTCGTTGGCCAGATACTGGGCTTTTTTCGTGTTTGAATCACGTAGTAATGTGGTAACACACTGAAGCAGTCAATTAAACCTGGTTTCGATCAATATTTTAGAGGATAACGCCGGTTAGGTCTGGGTTAGGTCTGGGAAATGCGCGCAACTGGCTTATACCTTCGCCTTTTTCGCAAACTTGTTGGCCAGATCCAGGGTATTTTCCGTGTTTGAAACAGGTAGTAATGTGGTAACACACTGAAGCAGTCAATTAAACCTGGTTTCGATCAATATTTCAGAGGATAACACCGGTTCCGTCTGGGTTAGGTCTGGGTTATGCCCGCATCAGGCTCATGATTTTGCCTTCTTCGCATACTTGTTGGCCAGATCCTGGGTTTTTTTCGTGTTTGAATCATGTAGTAATGTGGTAACACACTGAAGCAGTCAATTAAACCTGGTTTCGATCAATATTTTAGAGGATAACACCGGTTCCGTCTGGGTTAGGTCTGGGTTATGCCCGCATCTGGCTCATGATTTTGCCTTCTTCGCATACTCGTTGACCAGATACTGGGCTTTTTTCGTGTTTGAATCACGTAGTAATGTGGTAACACACTGAAGCAGTCAATTAAACCTGGTTTCGATCAATATTTTAGAGGATAACGCCGGTTAGGTCTGGGTTAGGTCTGGGAAATGCGCGCAACTGGCTTATACCTTCGCCTTTTTCGCAAACTTGTTGGCCAGATCCTGGGTATTTTCCGTGTTTGAAACACGTAGTAATGTGGTAACACACTGAAGCAGTCAATTAAACCTGGTTTCGATCAATATTTTAGAGGATAACACCGGTTAGGTCTGGGTTAGGTCTGGAATATGCACGCATCTGGCTTATACTTTCACCTTTTTCGCAAACTTGTTGGCTAGATCCTGGGTTTTTTTCCGGTTTGAATAACGCGGTAATGTGGTACCACACTGAAGCAGTCAATTAAACCTGGTTTCGATCAATATTTTAGAGGATAACGCCGGTTAGGTCTGGGTTAGGTCTGGGATTTGCGCGCATCTGGCTTATACTTTCGCCTTTTTCGCAAACTTGTTGGCCAGATCCTGGGTATTTTCCGTGTTTGAAACACGTAGTAATGTGGTAACACACTGAAGCAGTCAATTAAACCTGGTTTCGATTAATATTTTAGAGGATAACGCCGGTTAGGTCTGGGTTAGGTCTGGGAAATGCGCGCATCTGGCTTATTCTTTCGCCTTTTTCGCAAACTTGTTGGCCAGATCCTGGGTCTTTTCCGTGTTTGAATCACGTAGTAATGTGGTAATACACTGAAGCAGTCAATAAAACCTGGTTTCGATCAATATTTTAGAGGATAACACCGGTTAGGTCTGGGTTAGGTCTGGGATTTGCGCGCATCTGGCTTATACTTTCGCCTTTTTCGCAAACTTGTTGGCCAGATCCTGGGTATTTTCCGTGTTTTAAACACGTAGTAATGTGGTAACACACTGAAGCAGTCAATTAAACCTGGTTTCGATCAATATTTCAGAGGATAACACCGGTTAGGCCTGGGTTAGGTCTGGGATATGCGCGCATCTGGCTTATACTTTCACCTTTTTCGCAAACTTGTTGGCTAGATCCTGGGTTTTTTTCGGGTTTGAATAACGCAGTAATGTGGTACCACACTGAAGCAGTCAATTGAACCTGGTTTCGATCAATATTTTAGAGGATAACGCCGGTTAGGTCTGGGTTAGGTCTGGGATTTGCGCGCATCTGGCTTATACTTTCGCCTTTTTCGCAAACTTGTTGGCCAGATCCTGGGTATTTTCCGTGTTTGAAACACGTAGTAATGTGGTAACACACTGAAGCAGTCAATTAAACCTGGTTTCGATTAATATTTTAGAGGATAACGCCGGTTAGGTCTGGGTTAGGTCTGGGAAATGCGCGCATCTGGCTTATTCTTTCGCCTTTTTCGCAAACTTGTTGACCAGATCCTGGGTCTTTTCCGTGTTTGAATCACGTAGTAATGTGGTAATACACTGAAGCAGTCAATAAAACCTGGTTTCGATCAATATTTCAGAGGATAACACCGGTTAGGTCTGGGTTAGGTCTGGGTTATGCCCGCATCTGGCTCATGATTTTGCCTTCTTCGCATACTTGTTGGCCAGATCCTGGGTTTTTTTCGTGTTTGAATCACGTAGTAATGTAGTAACACACTGAAGCAGTCAATTAAACCTGGTTTCGATCAATATTTCAGAGGATAACACCGGTTAGGTCTGGGTTAGGTCTGTGTTATGCCCGCACCTGGCTCATGATTTTGCCTTCTTCGCATACTTGTTGGCCAGATCCTGGGTTTTTTTCGTGTTTGATTCATGTAGTAATGTGGTAACACACTGAAGCAGTCAATTAAACCTGGTTTCGATCAATATTTTAGAGGATAACACCGGTTAGGTCTGGGTTAGGTCTGGGTTATGCCCGCATCTGGCTCATGATTTTGCCTTCTTCGCATACTTGTTGGCCAGATCCTGGGGTTTTTTCGTGTTTGAATCAGGTAGTAATGTGGTAACACACTGAAGCAGTCAATTAAACCTGTTTTCGATCAATATTTTAGAGGATAACGCCGGTTAGGTCTGGGTTAGGTCTGGGAAATGCGCGCATCTGGCTTATACTTTCGCCTTTTTCGCAAACTTGTTGGCCAGATCCTGGGTATTTTCCGTGTTTGAAACACGTAGTAATGTGGTAACACACTGAAGCAGTCAATTAAACCTGGTTTCGATCAATATTTCAGAGGATAACACCGGTTCCGTCTGGGTTAGGTCTGGGTTATGCCCGCATCAGGCTCATGATTTTGCCTTTTTCGCAAACTTGTTGGCCAGATCCTGGGCATTTTCCGTGTTTGAAACAGGTAGTAATGTGGTAACACACTGAAGCAGTCAATTAAACCTGGTTTCGATCAATATTTTAGAGGATAACACCGGTTCCGTCTGGGTTAGGTCTGGGTTATGCCCGCATCTGGCTCATGATTTTGCCTTCTTCGCATACTCGTTGGCCAGATCCTGGGCCTTTTTCGTGTTTGAATCACGTAGTAATGTGGTAACACACTGAAGCAGTCAATTAAACCTGGTTTCGATGAATATTTTAGAGAATAACACCGGTTAGGTCTGGGTTAGGTCTGGGTTGTGCCCGCATCTGGCTCATGATTTTGCCTTTTTCGCAAACTTGTTGGCCAGATCCTGGGCATTTTCCGTGTTTGAAACAGGTAGTAATGTGGTAACACACTGAAGCAGACAATTAAACCTGGTTTCGATCAATATTTTAGAGGATAACACCGGTTCCGTCTGGGTTAGGTCTGGGTTATGCCCGCATCTGGCTCATGATTTTGCCTTCTTCGCATACTCGTTGGCCAGATCCTGGGCTTTTTTCGTGTTTGAATCACGTAGTAATGTGGTAACACACTGAAGCAGTCAATTAAACCTGGTTTCGATCAATATTTTAGAGGATAACACCGGTTAGGTCTGGGTTAGGTCTGGGTTATGCCCGCATCTGGCTCATGATTTTGCCTTTTTCGCAAACTTGTTGGCCAGATCCTGGGTATTTTCCGTGTTTGAAACAGGTAGTAATGTGGTAACACACTGAAGCAGTCAATTAAACCTGGTTTCGATCAATATTTCAGAGGATAACACCGGTTCCGTCTGGGTTAGGTCTGGGTTATGCCCGCATCAGGCTCATGATTTTGCCTTCTTCGCATACTTGTTGGCCAGATCCTGGGTTTTTTTCGTGTTTGAATCACGTAGTAATGTGGTAACACACTGAAACAGTCAATTAAACCTGGTTTCGATCAATATTTCAGAGGATAACACCGGTTAGGTCTGGGTTAGGTCTGGGTTATGCCCGCATCTGGCTGATGATTTTGCCTTCATCGCATACTTGTTGGCCAGATCCTGGGTTTTTTTCGTGTTTGAATCATGTAGTAATGTGGTAACACACTGAAGCAGTCAATTAAACCTGGTTTCGATCAATATTTTAGAGGATAACACCGGTTCCGTCTGGGTTAAGTCTGGGATTTGCGCGCATCTGGCTTATACTTTCGCCTTTTTCGCAGACTTGTTGGCCAGATCCTGGGTATTTTCCGTGTTTGAATCACGTAGTAAAGTGGTAACACACTGAAGCAGTCAATTAAACCTGGTTTCGATCCATATTTCAGAGGATAACACCGGTTAGGTCTGGGTTAGGTCTGGGATATGCGCGCATCTGGCTTATACTTTCACCTTTTTCGCAAACTTGTTGGCTAGATCCTGGGTTTTTTTCGGGTTTGAATAACGCAGTAATGTGGTACCACACTGAAGCAGTCAATTGAACCTGGTTTCGATCAATATTTTAGAGGATAACACCGGTTAGGTCTGGGTTAGGTCTGGGTTATGCCCGCATCTGGCTCATGATTTTGCCTTCTTCGCATACTTGTTGGCCAGATCCTGGGTCTTTTCCGTGTTTGTATCACGTAGTAATGTGGTAACACACTGAAGCAGACAATTAAACCTGGTTTCGATCAATATTTCAGAGGATAACACCGGTTAGGTCTGGGTTAGGTCTGGGATTTGCGCGCATCTGGCTTATACTTTCGCCTTTTTCGCAAACTTGTTGGCCAGATCCTGGGTATTTTCCGTGTTTTAAACACGTAGTAATGTGGTAACACACTGAAGCAGTCAATTAAACCTGGTTTCGATTAATATTTTAGAGGATAACGCCGGTTAGGTCTGGGTTAGGTCTGGGAAATGCGCGCATCTGGCTTATTCTTTCGCCTTTTTCGCAAACTTGTTGGCCAGATCCTGGGTCTTTTCCGTGTTTGTATCACGTAGTAATGTGGTAATACACTGAAGCAGTCAATAAAACCTGGTTTCGATCAATACTTTAGAGGATAACACCGGTTAGGTCTGGGTTAGGTCTGGGATTTGCGCGCATCTGGCTTATACTTTCGCCTTTTTCGCAAACTTGTTGGCCAGATCCTGGGTATTTTCCGTGTTTTAAACACGTAGTAATGTGGTAACACACTGAAGCAGTCAATTAAACCTGGTTTCGATCAATATTTCAGAGGATAACACCGGTTAGGTCTGGGTTAGGTCTGGGATATGCGCGCATCTGGCTTATACTTTCACCTTTTTCGCAAACTTGTTGGCTAGATCCTGGGTTTTTTTCGGGTTTGAATAACGCAGTAATGTGGTACCACACTGAAGCAGTCAATTGAACCTGGTTTCGATCAATATTTTAGAGGATAACACCGGTTAGGTCTGGGTTAGGTCTGGGTTATGCCCGCATCTGGCTCATGATTTTGCCTTCTTCGCATACTTGTTGGCCAGATCTTGGGTTTTTCTCGTGTTTGAATCACGTAGTAATGTGGTAACACACTGAAGCAGTCAATTAAACCTGGTTTCCATCAATATTTCAGAGGATAACACCGGTTAGGTCTGGGTTAGGTCTGGGAAATGCGCGCATCTGGCTTATTCTTTCGCCTTCTTCGCATACTTCTTGGCCAGATCCTGGGTTTTTTTCGTGTTTGAATCACGTAGGAATGTGGTACCACACTGAAGCTGTCAATTAAACCTGGTTTCGATCAATATTTTAGAGGATAACGCCGGTTAGGTCTGGGTTAGGTCTGGGAAATGCGCGCATCTGGCTTATACTTTCGCCTTTTTCGCAAACTTGTTGGCCAGATCCTGGGCATTTTCCGTGTTTGAAACACGTAGTAATGTGGTAACACACTGAAGCAGTCAATTAAACCTGGTTTCGATCAATATTTTAGAGGATAACACCGGTTAGGTCTGGGTTAGGTCTGGGATATGCGCGCATCTGGCTTATACTTTCGCCTCTTTCGCAAACTTGTTGGCTAGATCCTGGGTTTTTTTCCGGTTTGAATAACGCAGTAATGTGGTACCACACTGAAGCAGTCAATTAAACCTGGTTTCGATCAATATTTTAGAGGATAACACCGGTTAGGTCTGGGTTAGGTCTGGGATTTGCGCGCATCTGGCTTATACCTTCGCCATTTTCGCAAACTTGTTGGCCAGATCCTGGGTATTTTCCGTGTTTGAAACACGTAGTAATGTGGTAACACACTGAAGCAGTCAATTAAACCTGGTTTCGATTAATATTTTAGAGGATAACGCCGGTTAGGTCTGGGTTAGGTCTGGGAAATGCGCGCAACTGGCTTATACCTTCGCCTTTTTCGCAAACTTGTTGGCCAGATCCTGGGTATTTTCCGTGTTTGAATCACGTAGTAATGTGGTAATACACTGAAGCAGTCAATTAAACCTGGTTTCGATCAATATTTCAGAGGATATCACCGGTTAGGTCTGGGTTAGGTCTGGGATATGCGCGCATCTGGCTTATACTTTCACCTTTTTCGTAAACTTGTTGACTAGATCCTGGGTTTTTTTCGTGTTTGAATCACGTAGTAATGTGGCAACACACTGAAGCAGTCAATTAAACCTGGTTTCGATCAATATTTCAGAGGATAACACCGGTTAGGTCTGGGATGGGTCCGGGATATGCCCGCATCTGGCTCATGATTTTGCCTTCTTCGCATACTTGTTGGCCAGATCCTGGGTTTTTTTCGTGTTTGAATCACGTAGTAATGTAGTAACACACTGAAGCAGTCAATTAAACCTGGTTTCGATCAATATTTCAGAGGATAACACCGGTTAGGTCTGGGTTAGGTCTGTGTTATGCCCGCATCTGGCTCATGATTTTGCCTTCTTCGCATACTTGTTGGCCAGATCCTGGGGTTTTTTCGTGTTTGAATCAGGTAGTAATGTGGTAACACACTGAAGCAGTCAATTAAACCTGTTTTCGATCAATATTTTAGAGGATAACTCCGGTTAGGTCTGGGTTAGGTCTGGGAAATGCGCGCATCTGGCTTATACTTTCGCCTTTTTCGCAAACTTGTTGGCCAGATCCTGGGTATTTTCCGTGTTTGAAACACGTAGTAATGTGGTAACACACTGAAGCAGTCAATTAAACCTGGTTTCGATCAATATTTCAGAGGATAACACCGGTTCCGTCTGGGTTAGGTCTGGGTTATGCCCGCATCAGGCTCATGATTTTGCCTTCTTCGCATACTTGTTGGCCAGATCCTGGGTTTTTTTCGTGTTTGAATCATGTAGTAATGTGGTAACACACTGAAGCAGTCAATTAAACCTGGTTTCGATCAATATTTTAGAGGATAACACCGGTTAGGTCTGGGTTAGGTCTGGGTTATGCCCGCATCTGGCTCATGATTTTGCCTTTTTCGCAAACTTGTTGGCCAGATCCTGGGTATTTTCCGTGTTTGAAACAGGTAGTAATGTGGTAACACACTGAAGCAGTCAATTAAACCTGGTTTCGATCAATATTTCAGAGGATAACACCGGTTCCGTCTGGGTTAGGTCTGGGTTATGCCCGCATCAGGCTCATGATTTTGCCTTCTTCGCATACTTGTTGGCCAGATCCTGGGTTTTTTTCGTGTTTGAATCATGTAGTAATGTGGTAACACACTGAAGCAGTCAATTAAACCTGGTTTCGATCAATATTTTAGAGGATAACACCGGTTCCGTCTGGGTTAGGTCTGGGTTATACCCGCATCTGGCTCATGATTTTGCCTTCTTCGCATACTCGTTGGCCAGATCCTGGGCTTTTTTCGTGTTTGAATCACGTAGTAATGTGGTAACACACTGAAGCAGTCAATTAAACCTGGTTTCGATGAATATTTTAGAGGATAACACCGGTTAGGTCTGGGTTAGGTCTGGGTTGTGCCCGCATCTGGCTCATGATTTTGCCTTTTTCGCAAACTTGTTGGCCAGATCCTGGGCATTTTCCGTGTTTGAAACAGGTAGTAATGTGGTAACACACTGAAGCAGTCAATTAAACCTGGTTTCGATCAATATTTCAGAGGATTACACCGGTTCCGTCTGGGTTAGGTCTGGGTTATGCCCGCATCAGGCTCATGATTTTGCCTTCTTCGCATACTTGTTGGCCAGTTCCTGGGTTTTTTTCGTGTTTGAATCACGTAGTAATGTGGTAACACACTGAAACAGTCAATTAAACCTGGTCTCGATCAATATTTCAGAGGATAACACCGGTTAGGTCTGGGTTAGGTCTGGGTTATGCCCGCATCTGGCTCATGATTTTGCCTTCATCGCATACTTGTTGGCCAGATCCTGGGTTTTTTTCGTGTTTGAATCACGTAGTAATGTGGTACCACACTGAAGCAGTCAATTAAACCTGGTTTCGATCAATATTTGAGAGCATAACACCGGTTAGGTCTGGGTTAAGTCTGGGATTTGCGCGCATCTGGCTTATACTTTCGCCTTTTTCGCAAACTTGTTGGCCAGATCCTGGGTATTTTCCGTGTTTGAATCACGTAGTAAAGTGGTAACACACTGAAGCAGTCAATTAAACCTGGTTTCGATCAATATTTTAGAGGATAACACCGGTTAGGTCTGGGTTAGGTCTGGGTTACGCCCGCATCTGGCTCATGATTTTGCCTTCATCGCATACTTGTTGGCCAGATCCTGGGTTTTTTTCGTGTTTGAATCATGTAGTAATGTGGCAACACACTGAAGCAGTCAATTAAACCTGGTTTCGATCAATATTTTAGAGGATAACACCGGTTCCGTCTGGGTTAGGTCTGGGTTATGCCCGCATCTGGCTCATGATTTTGCCTTCTTCGCATACTCGTTGGCCAGATACTGGGCTTTTTTCGTGTTTGAATCACGTAGTAATGTGGTAACACACTGAAGCAGTCAATTAAACCTGGTTTCGATCAATATTTTAGAGGATAACACCGGTTAGGTCTGGGATAGGTCTGGGTTATGCCCGCATCTGGCTCATGATTTTGCCTTTTTCGCAAACTTGTTGGCCAGATCCTGGGTATTTTCCGTGCTTGAAACAGGTAGTAATGTGGTAACACACTGAAGCAGTCAATTAAACCTGGTTTCGATCAATATTTCAGAGGATAACACCGGTTCCGTCTGGGTTAGGTCTGGGTTATGCCCGCATCAGGCTCATGATTTTGCCTTCTTCGCATACTTGTTGGCCAGATCCTGGGTTTTTTTCGTGTTTGAATCATGTAGTAATGTGGTATCACACTGAAGCAGACAATTAAACCTGGTTTCGATCAATATTTTAGAGGATAACACCGGTTCCGTCTGGGTTAGGTCTGGGTTATGCCCGCATCTGGCTCATGATTTTGCCTTCTTCGCATACTCGTTGGCCAGATCCTGGGCTTTTTTCGTGTTTGAATCACGTAGTAATGTGGTAACACACTGAAGCAGTCAATTAAACCTGGTTTCGATCAATATTTTAGAGGATAACACCGGTTAGGTCTGGGTTAGGTCTGGGTTATGCCCGCATCTGGCTCATGATTTTGCCTTTTTCGCATACTTGTTGGCCAGATCCTGGGTATTTTCCGTGTTTGAAACAGGTAGTAATGTGGTAACACACTGAAGCAGTCAATTAAACCTGGTTTCGATCAATATTTCAGAGGATAACACCGGTTCCGTCTGGGTTAGGTCTGGGTTATGCCCGCATCAGGCTCATGATTTTGCCTTCTTCGCATACTTGTTGGCCAGATCCTGGGTTTTTTTCGTGTTTGAATCACGTAGTAATGTGGTAACACACTGAAACAGTCAATTAAACCTGGTTTCGATCAATATTTCAGAGGATAACACCGGTTAGGTCTGGGTTAGGTCTGGGTTATGCCCGCATCTGGCTGATGATTTTGCCTTCATCGCATACTTGTTGGCCAGATCCTGGGTTTTTTTCGTGTTTGAATCGCGTAGTAATGTGGTACCACACTGAAGCAGTCAATTAAACCTGGTTTCGATCAATATTGGAGAGCATAACACGGGTTAGGTCTGGGTTAAGTCTGGGATTTGCGCGCATCTGGCTTATACTTTCGCCATTTTCGCAGACTTGTTGGCCAGATCCTGGGTATTTTCCGTGTTTGAATCACGTAGTAAAGTGGTAACACACTGAAGCAGTCAATTAAACCTGGTTTCGATCAATATTTTAGAGGATACCACCGGTTAGGTCTGGGTTAGGTCTGGGTTATGCCCGCATCTGGCTCATGATTTTGCCTTCATCGCATACTTGTTGGCCAGATCCTGGGTTTTTTTCGTGTTTGAATCATGTAGTAATGTGGTAACACACTGAAGCAGTCAATTAAACCTGGTTTCGATCAATATTTTAGAGGATAACACCGGTTCCGTCTGGGTTAGGTCTGGGTTATGCCCGCATCTGGCTCATGATTTTGCCTTTTTCGCAAACTTGTTGGCCAGATCCTGGGTTTTTTTCGTGTTTGAATCATGTAGTAATGTGGTAACACACTGAAGCAGTCAATTAAACCTGGTTTCGATCAATATTTTAGAGGATAACACCGGTTCCGTCTGGGTTAGGTCTGGGATATGCCCGCATCTGGCTCATGATTTTGCCTTCTTCGCATACTCGTTGGCCAGATACTGGGCTTTTTTCGTGTTTGAATCACGTAGTAATGTGGTAACACACTGAAGCAGTCAATTAAACCTGGTTTCGATCAATATTTTAGAGGATAACGCCGGTTAGGTCTGGGTTAGGTCTGGGAAATGCGCGCAACTGGCTTATACCTTCGCCTTTTTCGCAAACTTGTTGGCCAGATCCAGGGTATTTTCCGTGTTTGAAACAGGTAGTAATGTGGTAACACACTGAAGCAGTCAATTAAACCTGGTTTCGATCAATATTTCAGAGGATAACACCGGTTCCGTCTGGGTTAGGTCTGGGTTATGCCCGCATCAGGCTCATGATTTTGCCTTCTTCCCATACTTGTTGGCCAGATCCTGGGTTTTTTTCGTGTTTGAATCATGTAGTAATGTGGTAACACACTGAAGCAGTCAATTAAACCTGGTTTCGATCAATATTTTAGAGGATAACACCGGTTCCGTCTGGGTTAGGTCTGGGTTATGCCCGCATCTGGCTCATGATTTTGCCTTCTTCGCATACTCGTTGACCAGATACTGGGCTTTTTTCGTGTTTGAATCACGTAGTAATGTGGTAACACACTGAAGCAGTCAATTAAACCTGGTTTCGATCAATATTTTAGAGGATAACGCCGGTTAGGTCTGGGTTAGGTCTGGGAAATGCGCGCATCTGGCTTATACTTTCGCCTTTTTCGCAAACTTGTTGGCCAGATCCTGGGCATTTTCCGTGTTTGAAACACGTAGTAATGTGGTAACACACTGAAGCAGTCAATTAAACCTGGTTTCGATCAATATTTCAGAGGATAACACCGGTTAGGTCTGGGTTAGGTCTGGGAAATGCGCGCATCTGGCTTATACTTTCGCCTTTTTCGCAAACTTGTTGGATAGATCCTGGGTTTTTTTCCGGTTTGAATAACGCAGTAATGTGGTACCACACTGAAGCAGTCAATTAAACCTGGTTTCGATCAATATTTTAGAGGATAACGCCGGTTAGGTCTGGGTTAGGTCTGGGATTTGCGCGCATCTGGCTTATACTTTCGCGTTTTTCGCAAACTTGTTGGCCAGATCCTGGGTATTTTCCGTGTTTGAAACACGTAGTAATGTGGTAACACACTGAACCAGTCAATTAAACCTGGTTTCGATTAATATTTTAGAGGATAACGCCGGTTAGGTCTGGGTTAGGTCTGGGAAATGCGCGCATCTGGCTTATTCTTTCGCCTTTTTCGCAAACTTGTTGGCCAGATCCTGGGTCTTTTCCGTGTTTGAATCACGTAGTAATGTGGTAATACACTGAAGCAGTCAATAAAACCTGGTTTCGATCAATATTTTAGAGGATAACACCGGTTAGGTCTGGGTTAGGTCTGGGATTTGCGCGCATCTGGCTTATACTTTCGCCTTTTTCGCAAACTTGTTCGCCAGATCCTGGGTATTTTCCGTGTTTTAGACACGTAGTAATGTGGTAACACACTGAAGCAGTCAATTAAACCTGGTTTCGATCAATATTTCAGAGGATAACACCGGTTAGGTCTGGGTTAGGTCTGGGATATGCGCGCATCTGGCTTATACTTTCACCTTTTTCGCAAACTTGTTGGCTAGATCCTGGGTTTTTTTCGGGTTTGAATAACGCAGTAATGTGGTACCACACTGAAGCAGTCAATTGAACCTGGTTTCGATCAATATTTTAGAGGATAACACCGGTTAGGTCTGGGTTAGGTCTGGGTTATGCCCGCATCTGGCTCATGATTTTGCCTTCTTCGCATACTTGTTGGCCAGATCTTGGGTTTTTTTCGTGTTTGAATCACGTAGTAATGTGGTAACACACTGAAGCAGTCAATTAAACCTGGTTTCGATCAATATTTCAGAGGATAACACCGGTTAGGTCTGGGTTAGGTTTGGGAAATGCGCGCATCTGGCTTATTCTTTCGCCTTCTTCGCATACTTCCTGGCCAGATCCTGGGTTTTTTTCGTGTTTGAATCACGTAGGAATGTGGTACCACACTGAAGCTGTCAATTAAACCTGGTTTCGATCAATATTTTAGAGGATAACGCTGGTTAGGTCTGGGTTAGGTCTGGGAAATGCGCGCATCTGGCTTATACTTTCGCCTTTTTCGCAAACTTGTTGGCCAGATCCTGGGCATTTTCCGTGTTTGAAATACGTAGTAATGTGGTAACACACTGAAGCAGTCAATTAAACCTGGTTTCGATCAATATTTTAGAGGATAACACCGGTTAGGTCTGGGTTAGGTCTGGGATATGCGCGCATCTGGCTTATACTTTCGCCTCATTCGCAAACTTGTTGGCTAGATCCTGGGTTTTTTTCCGGTTTGAATAACGCAGTAATGTGGTACCACACTGAAGCAGTCAATTAAACCTGGTTTCGATCAAT
Organism: Colletes latitarsis; assembly: GCF_051014445.1. Taxonomy (NCBI): domain Eukaryota; kingdom Metazoa; phylum Arthropoda; class Insecta; order Hymenoptera; family Colletidae; genus Colletes; species Colletes latitarsis. The sequence goes on from NW_027488403.1 coordinate 57,345, forward strand.
ATTTTAGAGGATAACACCGGTTAGGTCTGGGTTAGGTCTGGGATTTGCGCGCATCTGGCTTATACCTTCGACATTTTCGCAAACTTGTTGGCCAGATCCTGGGTATTTTCCGTGTTTGAAACACGTAGTAATGTGGTAACACACTGAACCAGCCAATTAAACCTGGTTTCGATTAATATTTTAGAGGATAACGCCGGTTAGGTCTGGGTTAGGTCTGGGAAATGCGCGCAACTGGCTTATACCTTCGCCTTTTTCGCAAACTTGTTGGCCAGATCCTGGGTATTTTCCGTGTTTGAATCACGTAGTAATGTGGTAATACACTGAAGCAGTCAATTAAACCTGGTTTCGATCAATATTTCAGAGGATAACACCGGTTAGGTCTGGGTTAGGTCTGGGATATGCGCGCATCTGGCTTATACTTTCACCTTTTTCGCAAACTTGTTGACTAGATCCTGGGTTTTTTTCGTGTTTGAATCACGTAGTAATGTGGTAACACACTGAAGCAGTCAATTAAACCTGGTTTCGATCAATATTTCAGAGGATAACACCGGTTAGGTCTGGGTTAGGTCTGGGTTATGCCCGCATCTGGCTCATGATTTTGCCTTCTTCGCATACTTCTTGGCCAGATCCTGGGTTTTTTTCGTGTTTGAATCACGTAGTAATGTGGTAACACACTGAAGCAGTCAATTAAACCTGGTTTCGATCAATATTTCAGAGGATAACACCGGTTAGGTCTGGGTTAGGTCTGGGAAATGCGCGCATCTGGCTTATTCTTCCGCCTTCTTCGCATACTTCTTGGCCAGATCCTGGGTTTTTTTCGTGTTTGAATCACGTAGGAATGTGGTACCACACTGAAGCTGTCAATTAAACCTGGTTTCGATCAATATTTTAGAGGATAACACCGGTTAGGTCTGGGTTAGGTCTGGGATTTGCGCGCATCTGGCTTATACCTTCGCCATTTTCGCAAACTTGTTGGCCAGATCCTGGGTATTTTCCGTGTTTGAACACGTAGTAATGTGGTAACACACTGAACCAGTCAATTAAACCTGGTTTCGATTAATATTTTAGAGGATAACGCCGGTTAGGTCTGGGTTAGGTCTGGGATATGCGCGCATCTGGCTTATACTTTCACCTTTTTCGCAAACTTGTTGACTAGATCCTGGGTTTTTTTCGTGTTTGAATCACGTAGTAATGTGGTAACACACTGAAGCAGTCAATTAAACCTGGTTTCGATCAATATTTCAGAGGATAACACCGGTTAGGTCTGGGTTAGGTCTGGGTTATGCCCGCATCTGGCTCATGATTTTGCCTTCTTCGCATACTTCTTGGCCAGATCCTGGGTTTTTTTCGTGTTTGAATCACGTAGTAATGTGGTAACACACTGAAGCAGTCAATTAAACCTGGTTTCGATCAATATTTCAGAGGATAACACCGGTTAGGTCTGGGTTAGGTCTGGGTTATGCCCGCATTTGGCTCATGATTTTGCCTTCTTCGCATACTTGTTGGCCAGATCCTGGGTTTTTTTCGTGTTTGAATCACGTAGTAATGTGGTAATACACTGAAGCAGTCACTAAAACCTGGTTTCGATCAATATTTTAGAGGATAACACGGGTTAGATCTGGAATAGGTCTGGGTTATGCCCGCATCTGGCTCATGATTTTGCCTTCTTCGCATACTTGTTGGCCAGATCCTGGGGTTTTTTCGTGTTTGAATCAGGTAGTAATGTGGTAACACACTGAAGCAGTCAATTAAACCTGTTTTCGATCAATATTTTAGAGGATAACGCCGGTTAGGTCTGGGTTAGGTCTGGGAAATGCGGGCATCTGGCTTATACTTTCGCCTTTTTCGCAAACTTGTTGGCCAGATCCTGGGTATTTTCCGTGTTTGAAACACGTAGTAATGTGGTAACACACTGAAGCAGTCAATAAAACCTGGTTTCGATCAATATTTTAGAGGATAACGCCGGTTAGGTCTGGGTTAGGTCTGGGTTATGCCCGCATCTGGCTCATGATTTTGCCTTCTTCGCATACTTGTTGGCCAGATCCTGGGTTTTTTCCGTGTTTGAATCACGTAGTAATGTGGTAACACACTGAAGCAGTCAATTAAACCTGGTTTCGATCAATATTTTAGAGGATAACACCGGTTAGGTCTGGGATAGGTCCGGGATATGCCCGCATCTGGTTCATGATTTTGCCTTCTTCGCATGCTTGTTGGCCAGATCCTGGGTTTTTTTCGTGTTTGAATCACGTAGTAATGTGGTAACACACTGAAGCAGTCAATTAAACCTGGTTTCGATCAATATTTCAGAGGATAACACCGGTTAGGTCTGGGTTAGGTCTGGGAAATGCGCGCATCTGGCTTATACTTTCGCCTTTTTCGCAAACTTGTTGGCCAGATCCTGGGTTTTTTTCGTGGTTGAATCACGTAGTAATGTGGTAACACACTGAAGCAGTCGATTAAACCTGGTTTCGATCAATATTTTAGAGGATAACACCGGTTAGGTCTGGGTTAGGTCTGGGTTATTCCCGCATCTGGCTCATGATTTTGCCTTCTTCGCATACTTGTTGGCCAGATCCTGGGTTTTTTTCGTGTTTCAATCACGTAGTAATGTGGTAACACACTGAAGCAGTCAATTAAACCTGGTTTCGATCAATATTTCAGATGATAACACCGGTTAGGTCTGGGAAATGCGCGCATCTGGCTTATACTTTCGCCTTTTTCGCAAACTTGTTGGCCAGATCCTGGGTTTTTTTCGTGTTTGAATCACGTAGTAATGTGGTAACACACTGAAGCAGTCAAATAAACCTGGTTTCGATCCATATTTTAGAGGATAACACCGGTTAGGTCTGGGTTAGGTCTGGGTTAGGTCTGGGTTATGCCCGCATCTGGCTCACGATTTTGCCTTCTTCGCATACTTGTTGGCCAGATCCTGGGTTTTTTTCGTGTTTGAATCACGTAGTAATGTGGTAACACACTGAAGCAGTCAATTAAACCTTTGTTCGATCAATATTTCAGAGGATAACACCGGTTAGGTCTGGGTTAGGTCTGGGTTATGCCCGCATCTGGCTCATGATTTTGTCTTCTTCGCATAGTTGTTGGCCATATCCTGGGTATTTTCCGTGTTTGAAACACGTAGTAATGTGGTAACACACTGAACCAGCCAATTAAACCTGGTTTCGATTAATATTTTAGAGGATAACGCCGGTTAGGTCTGGGTTAGGTCTGGGAAATGCGCGCAACTGGCTTATACCTTCGCCTTTTTCGCAAACTTGTTGGCCAGATCCTGGGTATTTTCCGTGTTTGAATCACGTAGTAATGTGGTAATACACTGAAGCAGTCAATTAAACCTGGTTTCGATCAATATTTCAGAGGATAACACCGGTTAGGTCTGGGTTAGGTCTGGGATATGCGCGCATCTGGCTTATACTTTCACCTTTTTCGCAAACTTGTTGACTAGATCCTGGGTTTTTTTCGTGTTTGAATCACGTAGTAATGTGGTAACACACTGAAGCAGTCAATTAAACCTGGTTTCGATCAATATTTCAGAGGATAACACCGGTTAGGTCTGGGTTAGGTCTGGGTTATGCCCGCATCTGGCTCATGATTTTGCCTTCTTCGCATACTTCTTGGCCAGATCCTGGGTTTTTTTCGTGTTTGAATCACGTAGTAATGTGGTAACACACTGAAGCAGTCAATTAAACCTGGTTTCGATCAATATTTCAGAGGATAACACCGGTTAGGTCTGGGTTAGGTCTGGGAAATGCGCGCATCTGGCTTATTCTTCCGCCTTCTTCGCATACTTCTTGGCCAGATCCTGGGTTTTTTTCGTGTTTGAATCACGTAGGAATGTGGTACCACACTGAAGCTGTCAATTAAACCTGGTTTCGATCAATATTTTAGAGGATAACACCGGTTAGGTCTGGGTTAGGTCTGGGATTTGCGCGCATCTGGCTTATACCTTCGCCATTTTCGCAAACTTGTTGGCCAGATCCTGGGTATTTTCCGTGTTTGAACACGTAGTAATGTGGTAACACACTGAACCAGTCAATTAAACCTGGTTTCGATTAATATTTTAGAGGATAACGCCGGTTAGGTCTGGGTTAGGTCTGGGATATGCGCGCATCTGGCTTATACTTTCACCTTTTTCGCAAACTTGTTGACTAGATCCTGGGTTTTTTTCGTGTTTGAATCACGTAGTAATGTGGTAACACACTGAAGCAGTCAATTAAACCTGGTTTCGATCAATATTTCAGAGGATAACACCGGTTAGGTCTGGGTTAGGTCTGGGTTATGCCCGCATCTGGCTCATGATTTTGCCTTCTTCGCATACTTCTTGGCCAGATCCTGGGTTTTTTTCGTGTTTGAATCACGTAGTAATGTGGTAACACACTGAAGCAGTCAATTAAACCTGGTTTCGATCAATATTTCAGAGGATAACACCGGTTAGGTCTGGGTTAGGTCTGGGTTATGCCCGCATTTGGCTCATGATTTTGCCTTCTTCGCATACTTGTTGGCCAGATCCTGGGTTTTTTTCGTGTTTGAATCACGTAGTAATGTGGTAATACACTGAAGCAGTCACTAAAACCTGGTTTCGATCAATATTTTAGAGGATAACACGGGTTAGATCTGGAATAGGTCTGGGTTATGCCCGCATCTGGCTCATGATTTTGCCTTCTTCGCATACTTGTTGGCCAGATCCTGGGGTTTTTTCGTGTTTGAATCAGGTAGTAATGTGGTAACACACTGAAGCAGTCAATTAAACCTGTTTTCGATCAATATTTTAGAGGATAACGCCGGTTAGGTCTGGGTTAGGTCTGGGAAATGCGGGCATCTGGCTTATACTTTCGCCTTTTTCGCAAACTTGTTGGCCAGATCCTGGGTATTTTCCGTGTTTGAAACACGTAGTAATGTGGTAACACACTGAAGCAGTCAATAAAACCTGGTTTCGATCAATATTTTAGAGGATAACGCCGGTTAGGTCTGGGTTAGGTCTGGGTTATGCCCGCATCTGGCTCATGATTTTGCCTTCTTCGCATACTTGTTGGCCAGATCCTGGGTTTTTTCCGTGTTTGAATCACGTAGTAATGTGGTAACACACTGAAGCAGTCAATTAAACCTGGTTTCGATCAATATTTTAGAGGATAACACCGGTTAGGTCTGGGATAGGTCCGGGATATGCCCGCATCTGGTTCATGATTTTGCCTTCTTCGCATGCTTGTTGGCCAGATCCTGGGTTTTTTTCGTGTTTGAATCACGTAGTAATGTGGTAACACACTGAAGCAGTCAATTAAACCTGGTTTCGATCAATATTTCAGAGGATAACACCGGTTAGGTCTGGGTTAGGTCTGGGAAATGCGCGCATCTGGCTTATACTTTCGCCTTTTTCGCAAACTTGTTGGCCAGATCCTGGGTTTTTTTCGTGGTTGAATCACGTAGTAATGTGGTAACACACTGAAGCAGTCGATTAAACCTGGTTTCGATCAATATTTTAGAGGATAACACCGGTTAGGTCTGGGTTAGGTCTGGGTTATTCCCGCATCTGGCTCATGATTTTGCCTTCTTCGCATACTTGTTGGCCAGATCCTGGGTTTTTTTCGTGTTTCAATCACGTAGTAATGTGGTAACACACTGAAGCAGTCAATTAAACCTGGTTTCGATCAATATTTCAGATGATAACACCGGTTAGGTCTGGGAAATGCGCGCATCTGGCTTATACTTTCGCCTTTTTCGCAAACTTGTTGGCCAGATCCTGGGTTTTTTTCGTGTTTGAATCACGTAGTAATGTGGTAACACACTGAAGCAGTCAAATAAACCTGGTTTCGATCCATATTTTAGAGGATAACACCGGTTAGGTCTGGGTTAGGTCTGGGTTAGGTCTGGGTTATGCCCGCATCTGGCTCACGATTTTGCCTTCTTCGCATACTTGTTGGCCAGATCCTGGGTTTTTTTCGTGTTTGAATCACGTAGTAATGTGGTAACACACTGAAGCAGTCAATTAAACCTTTGTTCGATCAATATTTCAGAGGATAACACCGGTTAGGTCTGGGTTAGGTCTGGGTTATGCCCGCATCTGGCTCATGATTTTGTCTTCTTCGCATAGTTGTTGGCCATATCCTGGGTTTTTTTCGTGTTTGAATCATGTAGTAATGTGGTAACACACTGAAGCATTCAATTAAACCTGGTTTCGATCAATATTTTAAAGGATAACACCGGCTAGGTCTGGGTTTGGTCTGGGATATGCCCGCATCTGGCTCATGATTTTGCCTTCTTCGCATACTTGTTGGCCAGATCCTGGGTTTTTTTCGTGTTTGAATCACGTAGTAATGTGGTAACACACTGAAGCAGTCAATTAAACCTGGTTTCGATCAATATTTCAGATGATAACACCGGTTAGGTCTGGGTTAGGTCTGGGAAATGCGCGCATCTGGCTTATACTTTCGCCTTTTTCGCAAACTTGTTGGCCAGATCCTGGGTTTTTTTCGTGTTTGAATCACGTAGTAATGTGGTAACACACTGAAGCAGTCAATTAAACCTGGTTTCGATCAATATTTTAGAGGATAACACCGGTTAGTTCTGGGTTAGGTCTGGGTTAGGTCTGGGTTATGCCCGCATCTGGCTCACGATTTTGCCTTCTTCGCATACTTGTTGGCCAGATCCTGGGTTTTTTTCGTGTTTGAATCACGTAGTAATGTGGTAACACACTGAAGCAGTCAATTAAACCTTTGTTCGACCAATATTTCAGAGGATAACACCGGTTAGGTCTGGGTTAGGTCTGGGTTATGCCCGCATCTGGCTCATGATTTTGCCTTCTTCGCATACTTGTTGGCCAGATCCTGGGTTTTTTTCGTGTTTGAATCATGTATTAATGTGGTAACACACTGAAGCATTCAATTAAACCTGGTTTCGATCAATATTTTAAAGGATAACACCGGCTAGGTCTGGGTTAGGTCTGGGATATGCCCGCATCTGGCTCATGATTTTGCCTTCTTCGCATACTTGTTGGCCAGATCCTGGGTTTTTTTCGTGTTTGAATCACGTAGTAATGTGGTAACACACTGAAGCAGTCAATTAAACCTGGTTTCGATTAATATTTTAGAGGATAACGCCGGTTAGGTCTGGGTTAGGTCTGGGAAATGCGCGCATCTGGCTTATTCTTTCGCCTTTTTCGCAAACTTGTTGGCCAGATCCTGGGTCTTTTCCGTGTTTGAATCACGTAGTAATGTGGTAATACACTGAAGCAGTCAATAAAACCTGGTTTCGATCAATATTTTAAAGGATAACACCGGTTAGGTCTGGGTTAGGTCTGGGATTTGCGCGCATCTGGCTTATACTTTCGCCTTTTTCGCAAACTTGTTCGCCAGATCCTGGGTATTTTCCGTGTTTTAGACACGTAGTAATGTGGTAACACACTGAAGCAGTCAATTAAACCTGGTTTCGATCAATATTTCAGAGGATAACACCGGTTAGGTCTGGGTTAGGTCTGGGATATGCGCGCATCTGGCTTATACTTTCACCTTTTTCGCAAACTTGTTGGCTAGATCCTGGGTTTTTTTCGGGTTTGAATAACGCAGTAATGTGGTACCACACTGAAGCAGTCAATTGAACCTGGTTTCGATCAATATTTTAGAGGATAACACCGGTTAGGTCTGGGTTAGGTCTGGGTTATGCCCGCATCTGGCTCATGATTTTGTCTTCTTCGCATACTTGTTGGCCAGATCTTGGGTTTTTTTCGTGTTTGAATCACGTAGTAATGTGGTAACACACTGAAGCAGTCAACTAAACCTGGTTTCGATCAATATTTCAGAGGATAACACCGGTTAGGTCTGGGTTAGGTCTGGGAAATGCGCGCATCTGGCTTATTCTTTCGCCTTCTTCGCATACTTCTTGGCCAGATCCTGGGTTTTTTTCGTGTTTGAATCACGTAGGAATGTGGTACCACACTGAAGCTGTCAATTAAACCTGGTTTCGATCAATATTTTAGAGGATAACGCTGGTTAGGTCTGGGTTAGGTCTGGGAAATGCGCGCATCTGGCTTATACTTTCGCCTTTTTCGCAAACTTGTTCGCCAGATCCTGGGTATTTTCCGTGTTTTAGACACGTAGTAATGTGGTAACACACTGAAGCAGTCAATTAAACCTGGTTTCGATCAATATTTCAGAGGATAACACCGGTTAGGTCTGGGTTAGGTCTGGGATATGCGCGCATCTGGCTTATACTTTCACCTTTTTCGCAAACTTGTTGGCTAGATCCTGGGTTTTTTTCGGGTTTGAATAACGCAGTAATGTGGTACCACACTGAAGCAGTCAATTGAACCTGGTTTCGATCAATATTTTAGAGGATAACACCGGTTAGGTCTGGGTTAGGTCTGGGTTATGCCCGCATCTGGCTCATGATTTTGTCTTCTTCGCATACTTGTTGGCCAGATCTTGGGTTTTTTTCGTGTTTGAATCACGTAGTAATGTGGTAACACACTGAAGCAGTCAACTAAACCTGGTTTCGATCAATATTTCAGAGGATAACACCGGTTAGGTCTGGGTTAGGTCTGGGAAATGCGCGCATCTGGCTTATTCTTTCGCCTTCTTCGCATACTTCTTGGCCAGATCCTGGGTTTTTTTCGTGTTTGAATCACGTAGGAATGTGGTACCACACTGAAGCTGTCAATTAAACCTGGTTTCGATCAATATTTTAGAGGATAACGCTGGTTAGGTCTGGGTTAGGTCTGGGAAATGCGCGCATCTGGCTTATACTTTCGCCTTTTTCGCAAACTTGTTGGCCAGATCCCGGGCATTTTCCGTGTTTGAAATACGTAGTAATGTGGTAACACACTGAAGCAGTCAATTAAACCTGGTTTCGATCAATATTTTAGAGGATAACACCGGTTAGGTCTGGGTTAGGTCTGGGATATGCGCGCATCTGGCTTATACTTTCGCCTCTTTCGCAAACTTGTTGGCTAGATCCTGGGTTTTTTTCCGGTTTGAATAACGCAGTAATGTGGTACCACACTGAAGCAGTCAATTAAACCTGGTTTCGATCAATATTTTAGAGGATAACACCGGTTAGGTCTGGGTTAGGTCGTGGATTTGCGCGCATCTGGCTTATACCTTCGCCATTTTCGCAAACTTGTTGGCCAGATCCTGGGTATTTTCCGTGTTTGAAACACGTAGTAATGTGGTAACACACTGAACCAGTCAATTAAACCTGGTTTCGATTAATATTTTAGAGGATAACGCCGGTTAGGTCTGGGTTAGGTCTGGGAAATGCGCGCAACTGGCTTATACCTTCGCCTTTTTCGCAAACTTGTTGGCCAGATCCTGGGTATTTTCCGTGTTTGAATCACGTAGTAATGTGGTAATACACTGAAGCAGTCAATTAAACCTGGTTTCGATCAATATTTCAGAGGATAACACCGGTTAGGTCTGGGTTAGGTCTGGGATATGCGCGCATCTGGCTTATACTTTCACCTTTTTCGCAAACTTGTTGACTAGATCCTGGGTTTTTTTCGTGTTTGAATCACGTAGTAATGTGGTAACACACTGAAGCAGTCAATTAAACCTGGTTTCGATCAATATTTCAGAGGATAACACCGGTTAGGTCTGGGTTAGGTCTGGGTTATGCCCGCATCTGGCTCATGATTTTGCCTTCTTCGCATACTTCTTGGCCAGATCCTGGGTTTTTTTCGTGTTTGAATCACGTAGTAATGTGGTAACACACTGAAGCAGTCAATTAAACCTGGTTTCGACCAATATTTCAGAGGATAACACCGGTTAGGTCTGGGTTAGGTCTGGGAAATGCGCGCATCTGGCTTATTCTTTCGCCTTCTTCGCATACTTCTTGGCCAGATCCTGGGTTTTTTTCGTGTTTGAATCACGTAGGAATGTGGTACAACACTGAAGCTGTCAATTAAACCTGGTTTCGATCAATATTTTAGAGGATAACGCCGGTTAGGTCTGGGTTAGGTCTGGGAAATGCGCGCATCTGGCTTATACTTTCGCCTCTTTCGCAAACTTGTTGGCTAGATCCTGGGTTTTTTTCCGGTTTGAATAACGCAGTAATGTGGTACCACACTGAAGCAGTCAATTAAACCTGGTTTCGATCAATATTTTAGAGGATAACACCGGTTAGGTCTGGGTTAGGTCTGGGATTTGCGCGCATCTGGCTTATACCTTCGCCATTTTCGCAAACTTGTTGGCCAGATCCTGGGTATTTTCCGTGTTTGAAACACGTAGTAATGTGGTAACACACTGAACCAGTCAATTAAACCTGGTTTCGATTAATATTTTAGAGGATAACGCCGGTTAGGTCTGGGTTAGGTCTGGGAAATGCGCGCAACTGGCTTATACCTTCGCCTTTTTCGCAAACTTGTTGGCCAGATCCTGGGTATTTTCCGTGTTTGAATCACGTAGTAATGTGGTAATACACTGAAGCAGTCAATTAAACCTGGTTTCGATCAATATTTCAGAGGATAACACCGGTTAGGTCTGGGTTAGGTCTGGGATATGCGCGCATCTGGCTTATACTTTCACCTTTTTCGCAAACTTGTTGACTAGATCCTGGGTTTTTTTCGTGTTTGAATCACGTAGTAATGTGGTAACACACTGAAGCAGTCAATTAAACCTGGTTTCGATCAATATTTCAGAGGATAACGCCGGTTAGGTCTGGGTTAGGTCTGGGTTATGCCCGCATCTGGCTCATGATTTTGCCTTCTTCGCATACTTCTTGGCCAGATCCTGGGTTTTTTTCGTGTTTGAATCACGTAGTAATGTGGTAACACACTGAAGCAGTCAATTAAACCTGGTTTCGATCAATATTTCAGAGGATAACACCGGTTAGGTCTGGGTTAGGTTCTGGGAAATGCGCGCATCTGGCTTATACTTTCGCCTTTTTCGCAAACTTGTTGGCCAGATCCTGAGTATTTTCCGTGTTTGAAACACGTAGTAATGTGGTAACACACTGAAGCAGTCAATAAAACCTGGTTTCGATCAATATTTTACAGGATAACGCCGGTTAGGTCTGGGTTAGGTCTGGGTTATGCCCGCATCTGGCTCATGATTTTGCCTTCTTCGCATACTCGTTGGCCAGATCCTGGGCTTTTGTCGTGTTTGAATCACGTAGTAATGTGGTAACACACTGAAGCAGTCAATTAAACCTGGTTTCGATCAATATTTTAGAGGATAACACCGGTTAGGTCTGGGTTAGGTCTGGGTTATGCCCGCATCTGGCTCATGATTTTGCCTTTTTCGCAAACTTGTTGGCCAGATCCTGGGTATTTTCCGTGTTTGAAACAGGTAGTAATGTGGTAACACACTGAAGCAGTCAATTAAACCTGGTTTCGATCAATATTTCAGAGGATAACACCGGTTCCGTCTGGGTTAGGTCTGGGTTATGCCCGCATCAGGCTCATGATTTTGCCTTCTTCGCATACTTGTTGGCCAGATCCTGGGTTTTTTTCGTGTTTGAATCACGTAGTAATGTGGTAACACACTGAAACAGTCAATTAAACCTGGTTTCGATCAATATTTCAGAGGATAACACCGGTTAGGTCTGGGTTAGGTCTGGGTTATGCCCGCATCTGGCTCATGATTTTGCCATCATCGCATACTTGTTGGCCAGATCCTGCGTTTTTTTCGTGTTTGAATCACGTAGTAATGTGGTACCACACTGAAGCAGTCAATTAAACCTGGTTTCGATCAATATTTGAGAGCATAACACCGGTTAGGTCTGGGTTAAGTCTGGGATTTGCGCGCATCTGGCTTATACTTTCGCCTTTTTCGCAAACTTGTTGGCCAGATCCTGGGTATTTTCCGTGTTTGAATCACGCAGTAAAGTGGTAACACACTGAAGCAGTCAATTAAACCTGGTTCCGATCAATATTTTAGAGGATAACACCGGTCAGGTCTGGGTTAGGTCTGGGTTATGCCCGCATCTGGCTCATGATTTTGCCTTCATCGCATACTTGTTGGCCAGATCCTGGGTTTTTTCCGTGTTTGAATCACGTAGTAATGTGGTAATACACTGAAGCAGTCAATTAAACCTGGTTTCGATCAATATTTCAGAGGATAACACCGGTTAGGCCTGGGTTAGGTCTGGGATATGCGCGCATCTGGCTTATACTTTCACCTTTTTCGCAAACTTGTTGACTAGATCCTGGGTTTTTTTCGTGTTTGAATCACGTAGTAATGTGGTAACACACTGAAGCAGTCAATTAAACCTGGTTTCGATCAATATTTCAGAGGATAACACCGGTTAGGTCTGGGTTAGGTCTGGGTTATGCCCGCATCTGGCTCATGATTTTGCCTTCTTCGCATACTTCTTGGCCAGATCCTGGGTTTTTTTCGTGTTTGAATCACGTAGTAATGTGGTAACACACTGAAGCAGTCAATTAAACCTGGTTTCGACCAATATTTCAGAGGATAACACCGGTTAGGTCTGGGTTAGGTCTGGGAAATGCGCGCATCTGGCTTATTCTTTCGCCTTCTTCGCATACTTCTTGGCCAGATCCTGGGTTTTTTTCGTGTTTGAATCACGTAGGAATGTGGTACCACACTGAAGCTGTCAATTAAACCTGGTTTCGATCAATATTTTAGAGGATAACACCGGTTAGGTCTGGGTTAGGTCTGGGATATGCGCGCATCTGGCTTATACTTTCGCCTCTTTCGCAAACTTGTTGGCTAGATCCTGGGTTTTTTTCCGGTTTGAATAACGCAGTAATGTGGTACCACACTGAAGCAGTCAATTAAACCTGGTTTCGATCAATATTTTAGAGGATAACACCGGTTAGGTCTGGGTTAGGTCTGGGATTTGCGCGCATCTGGCTTATACCTTCGCCATTTTCGCAAACTTGTTGGCCAGATCCTGGGTATTTTCCGTGTTTGAAACACGTAGTAATGTGGTAACACACTGAACCAGTCAATTAAACCTGGTTTCGATTAATATTTTAGAGGATAACGCCGGTTAGGTCTGGGTTAGGTCTGGGAAATGCGCGCAACTGGCTTATACCTTCGCCTTTTTCGCAAACTTGTTGGCCAGATCCTGGGTATTTTCCGTGTTTAAATCACGTAGTAATGTGGTAATACACTGAAGCAGTCAATTAAACCTGGTTTCGATCAATATTTCAGAGGATAACACCGGTTAGGTCTGGGTTAGGTCTGGGATATGCGCGCATCTGGCTTATACTTTCACCTTTTTCGCAAACTTGTTGACTAGATCCTGGGTTTTTTTCGTGTTTGAATCACGTAGTAATGTGGTAACACACTGAAGCAGTCAATTAAACCTGGTTTCGATCAATATTTCAGAGGATAACACCGGTTAGGTCTGGGTTAGGTCTGGGTTATGCCCGCATCTGGCTCATGATTTTGCCTTCTTCGCATACTTCTTGGCCAGATCCTGGGTTTTTTTCGTGTTTGAATCACGTAGTAATGTGGTAACACACTGAAGCAGTCAATTAACCCTGGTTTCGATCAATATTTCAGAGGATAACACCGGTTAGGTCTGGGTTAGGTTCTGGGTTATGCCCGCACCTGGCTCATGATTTTGCCTTCTTCGTATACTTGTTGGCCAGATCCTGGGTTTTTTTCGTGTTTGATTCATGTAGTAATGTGGTAACACACTGAAGCAGTCAATTAAACCTGGTTTCGATCAATATTTTAGAGGATAACACCGGTTAGGTCTGGGTTAGGTCTGGGTTATGCCCGCATTTGGCTCATGATTTTGCCTTCTTCGCATACTTGTTGGCCAGATCCTGGGTTTTTTTCGTGTTTGAATCACGTAGTAATGTGGTAATACACTGAAGCAGTCACTAAAACCTGGTTTCGATCAATATTTTAGAGGATAACACGGGTTAGATCTGGAATAGGTCTGGGTTATGCCCGCATCTGGCTCATGATTTTGCCTTCTTCGCATACTTGTTGGCCAGATCCTGGGGTTTTTTCGTGTTTGAATCAGGTAGTAATGTGGTAACACACTGAAGCAGTCAATTAAACCTGTTTTCGATCAATATTTTAGAGGATAACGCCGGTTAGGTCTGGGTTAGGTCTGGGAAATGCGCGCATCTGGCTTATACTTTCGCCTTTTTCGCAAACTTGTTGGCCAGATCCTGGGTATTTTCCGTGTTTGAAACACGTAGTAATGTGGTAACACACTGAAGCAGTCAATAAAACCTGGTTTCGATCAATATTTTACAGGATAACGCCGGTTAGGTCTGGGTTAGGTCTGGGTTATGCCCGCATCTGGCTCATGATTTTGCCTTCTTCGCATACTCGTTGGCCAGATCCTGGGCTTTTTTCGTGTTTGAATCACGTAGTAATGTGGTAACACACTGAAGCAGTCAATTAAACCTGGTTTCGATCAATATTTTAGAGGATAACACCGGTTAGGTCTGGGTTAGGTCTGGGTTATGCCCGCATCTGGCTCATGATTTTGCCTTTTTCGCAAACTTGTTGGCCAGATCCTGGGTATTTTCCGTGTTTGAAACAGGTAGTAATGTGGTAACACACTGAAGCAGTCAATTAAACCTGGTTTCGATCAATATTTCAGAGGATAACACCGGTTCCGTCTGGGTTAGGTCTGGGTTATGCCCGCATCAGGCTCATGATTTTGCCTTCTTCGCATACTTGTTGGCCAGATCCTGGGTTTTTTTCGTGTTTGAATCACGTAGTAATGTGGTAACACACTGAAACAGTCAATTAAACCTGGTTTCGATCAATATTTCAGAGGATAACACCGGTTAGGTCTGGGTTAGGTCTGGGTTATGCCCGCATCTGGCTCATGATTTTGCCATCATCGCATACTTGTTGGCCAGATCCTGCGTTTTTTTCGTGTTTGAATCACGTAGTAATGTGGTACCACACTGAAGCAGTCAATTAAACCTGGTTTCGATCAATATTTGAGAGCATAACACCGGTTAGGTCTGGGTTAAGTCTGGGATTTGCGCGCATCTGGCTTATACTTTCGCCTTTTTCGCAAACTTGTTGGCCAGATCCTGGGTATTTTCCGTGTTTGAATCACGCAGTAAAGTGGTAACACACTGAAGCAGTCAATTAAACCTGGTTCCGATCAATATTTTAGAGGATAACACCGGTCAGGTCTGGGTTAGGTCTGGGTTATGCCCGCATCTGGCTCATGATTTTGCCTTCATCGCATACTTGTTGGCCAGATCCTGGGTTTTTTCCGTGTTTGAATCACGTAGTAATGTGGTAACACACTGAAGCAGTCAATTAAACCTGGTTTCGATCAATATTTCAGAGGATAACACCGGTTAGGTCTGGGTTAGGTCTGGGAAATGCGCGCATCTGGCTTATGCTTTCGCCTTCTTCGCATACTTGTTGGCCAGATCCTGGGTTTTTGTCGTGTTTGAATCACGTAGGAATATGGTAACACACTGAAGCGGTCAATTAAACCTGGTTTCGATCAATATCTTAGAGGATAACACCGGTTAGGTCTGGGTTAGGTCCGGGATATGCCCGCATCTGGCTCATGATTTTGCCTTCTTCGCAAACTTGTTGGCCAGATCCTGGGTATTTTCCGTGTTTGAATCACGTAGTAATGTGGTAACACACTGAAGCAGTCAATTAAACCTGGTTTCGATCAATATTTTAGAGGATAACACCGGTTAGGTCTGGGTTAGGTCTGGGATTTGCGCGCATCTGGCTTATACCTTCGCCATTTTCGCAAACTTGTTGGCCAGATCCTGGGTATTTTCCGTGTTTGAAACACGTAGTAATGTGGTAACACACTGAACCAGTCAATTAAACCTGGTTTCGATTAATATTTTAGAGGATAACGCCGGTTAGGTCTGGGTTAGGTCTGGGAAATGCGCGCAACTGGCTTATACCTTCGCCTTTTTCGCAAACTTGTTGGCCAGATCCTGGGTATTTTCCGTGTTTAAATCACGTAGTAATGTGGTAATACACAGAAGCAGTCAATTAAACCTGGTTTCGATCAATATTTCAGAGGATAACACCGGTTAGGTCTGGGTTAGGTCTGGGATATGCGCGCATCTGGCTTATACTTTCACCTTTTTCGCAAACTTGTTGACTAGATCCTGGGTTTTTTTCGTGTTTGAATCACGTAGTAATGTGGTAACACACTGAAGCAGTCAATTAAACCTGGTTTCGATCAATATTTCAGAGGATAACACCGGTTAGGTCTGGGTTAGGTCTGGGTTATGCCCGCATCTGGCTCATGATTTTGCCTTCTTCGCATACTTCTTGGCCAGATCCTGGGTTTTTTTCGTGTTTGAATCACGTAGTAATGTGGTAACACACTGAAGCAGTCAATTAACCCTGGTTTCGATCAATATTTCAGAGGATAACACCGGTTAGGTCTGGGTTAGGTTCTGGGTTATGCCCGCACCTGGCTCATGATTTTGCCTTCTTCGTATACTTGTTGGCCAGATCCTGGGTTTTTTTCGTGTTTGATTCATGTAGTAATGTGGTAACACACTGAAGCAGTCAATTAAACCTGGTTTCGATCAATATTTTAGAGGATAACACCGGTTAGGTCTGGGTTAGGTCTGGGTTATGCCCGCATTTGGCTCATGATTTTGCCTTCTTCGCATACTTGTTGGCCAGATCCTGGGTTTTTTTCGTGTTTGAATCACGTAGTAATGTGGTAATACACTGAAGCAGTCACTAAAACCTGGTTTCGATCAATATTTTAGAGGATAACACGGGTTAGATCTGGAATAGGTCTGGGTTATGCCCGCATCTGGCTCATGATTTTGCCTTCTTCGCATACTTGTTGGCCAGATCCTGGGGTTTTTTCGTGTTTGAATCAGGTAGTAATGTGGTAACACACTGAAGCAGTCAATTAAACCTGTTTTCGATCAATATTTTAGAGGATAACGCCGGTTAGGTCTGGGTTAGGTCTGGGAAATGCGCGCATCTGGCTTATACTTTCGCCTTTTTCGCAAACTTGTTGGCCAGATCCTGGGTATTTTCCGTGTTTGAAACACGTAGTAATGTGGTAACACACTGAAGCAGTCAATAAAACCTGGTTTCGATCAATATTTTACAGGATAACGCCGGTTAGGTCTGGGTTAGGTCTGGGTTATGCCCGCATCTGGCTCATGATTTTGCCTTCTTCGCATACTCGTTGGCCAGATCCTGGGCTTTTTTCGTGTTTGAATCACGTAGTAATGTGGTAACACACTGAAGCAGTCAATTAAACCTGGTTTCGATCAATATTTTAGAGGATAACACCGGTTAGGTCTGGGTTAGGTCTGGGTTATGCCCGCATCTGGCTCATGATTTTGCCTTTTTCGCAAACTTGTTGGCCAGATCCTGGGTATTTTCCGTGTTTGAAACAGGTAGTAATGTGGTAACACACTGAAGCAGTCAATTAAACCTGGTTTCGATCAATATTTCAGAGGATAACACCGGTTCCGTCTGGGTTAGGTCTGGGTTATGCCCGCATCAGGCTCATGATTTTGCCTTCTTCGCATACTTGTTGGCCAGATCCTGGGTTTTTTTCGTGTTTGAATCACGTAGTAATGTGGTAACACACTGAAACAGTCAATTAAACCTGGTTTCGATCAATATTTCAGAGGATAACACCGGTTAGGTCTGGGTTAGGTCTGGGTTATGCCCGCATCTGGCTCATGATTTTGCCATCATCGCATACTTGTTGGCCAGATCCTGCGTTTTTTTCGTGTTTGAATCACGTAGTAATGTGGTACCACACTGAAGCAGTCAATTAAACCTGGTTTCGATCAATATTTGAGAGCATAACACCGGTTAGGTCTGGGTTAAGTCTGGGATTTGCGCGCATCTGGCTTATACTTTCGCCTTTTTCGCAAACTTGTTGGCCAGATCCTGGGTATTTTCCGTGTTTGAATCACGCAGTAAAGTGGTAACACACTGAAGCAGTCAATTAAACCTGGTTCCGATCAATATTTTAGAGGATAACACCGGTCAGGTCTGGGTTAGGTCTGGGTTATGCCCGCATCTGGCTCATGATTTTGCCTTCATCGCATACTTGTTGGCCAGATCCTGGGTTTTTTCCGTGTTTGAATCACGTAGTAATGTGGTAACACACTGAAGCAGTCAATTAAACCTGGTTTCGATCAATATTTCAGAGGATAACACCGGTTAGGTCTGGGTTAGGTCTGGGAAATGCGCGCATCTGGCTTATGCTTTCGCCTTCTTCGCATACTTGTTGGCCAGATCCTGGGTTTTTGTCGTGTTTGAATCACGTAGGAATATGGTAACACACTGAAGCGGTCAATTAAACCTGGTTTCGATCAATATCTTAGAGGATAACACCGGTTAGGTCTGGGTTAGGTCCGGGATATGCCCGCATCTGGCTCATGATTTTGCCTTCTTCGCAAACTTGTTGGCCAGATCCTGGGTATTTTCCGTGTTTGAATCACGTAGTAATGTGGTAACACACTGAAGCAGTCAATTAAACCTGGTTTCGATCAATATTTCAGAGGATAACACCGGTAAGGTCTGGGTTAGGTCTGGGAAATGCGCGCATCTGGCTTATACTTTCGCCTTCTTCGCAAACTTGTTGGCCAGATCCTGGGTATTTTCCGTGTTTGAATCACGTAGTAAAGTGGTAACACACTGAAGCAGTCAATTAAACCTGGTTTCGATCAATATTTCAGAGGATAACACCGGTTAGGTCTGGGTTAGGTCTGGGTTATGCCCGCATCTGGCTCATGATTTTGCCTTCTTCGGATACTTGTTGGCCAGATCTTGGGTTTTTTTCGTGTTTGAATCACGTAGTAATGTGGTAACACACTGAAGCAGTCAATTAAACCTGGTTTCGATCAATATTTCAGAGGATAACACCGGTTAGGTCTGGGTTAGGTCTGGGAAATGCGCGCATCTGGCTCATTCTTTCGCCTTCTTCGCATACTTCTTGGCCAGATCCTGGGTTGTTTTCGTGTTTGAATCACGTAGGAATGTGGTACCACACTGAAGCAGTCAATTAAACCTGGTTTCGATCAATATTTTAGAGGATAACGCCGGTTAGGTCTGGGTTAGGTCTGGGAAACGCGCGCAACTGGCTTATACCTTCGCCTTTTTCGCAAACTTGTTGGCCAGATCCTGGGTATTTTCCGTGTTTGAAACACGTAGTAATGTGGTAACACACTGAAGCAGTCAATTAAACCTGGTTTCGATCAATATTTTAGAGGATAACACCGGTTAGGTCTGGGTTAGGCCTGGGATATGCGCGCATCTGGCTTATACTTTCGCCTTTTTCGCAAACTTGTTGGATAGATCCTGGGTTTTTTTCCGGTTTGAATAACGCAGTAATGTGGTACCACACTGAAGCAGTCAATTAAACCTGGTTTCGACCAATATTTTAGAGGATAACGCCGGTTAGGTCTGGGTTAGGTCTGGGATTTGCGCGCATCTGGCTTATACTTTCGCCTTTTTCGCAAACTTGTTGGCCAGATCCTGGGTATTTTCCGTGTTTTAAACACGTAGTAATGTGGTAACACACTGAAGCAGTCAATTAAACCTGGTTTCGATCAATATTTCAGAGGATAACACCGGTTAGATCTGGGTTAGGTCTGGGATATGCGCGCATCTGGCTTATACTTTCACCTTTTTCGCAAACTTGTTGGCTAGATCCTGGGTTTTTTTCGGGTTTGAATAACGCAGTAATGTGGTACCACACTGAAGCAGTCAATTGAACCTGGTTTCGATCAATATTTTAGAGGATAACACCGGTTAGGTCTGGGTTAGGTCTGGGTTATGCCCGCATCTGGCTCATGATTTTGCCTTCTTCGCATACTTGTTGGCCAGATCTTGGGTTTTTTTCGTGTTTGAATCACGTAGTAACGTGGTAACACACTGAAGCAGTCAATTAAACCTGGTTTCGATCAATATTTTAGAGGATAACACCGGTTAGGTCTGGGTTAGGTCTGGGTTATGCCCGCATCTGGCTCATGATTTTGCCTTCTTCGCATACTTGTTGGCCAGATCTTGGGTTTTTTTCGTGTTTGAATCACGTAGTAATGTGGTAACACACTGAAGCAGTCAATTAAACCTGGTTTCGATCAATATTTTAGAGGATAACACCGGTTAGGTCTGGGTTAGGTCTGGGAAATGCGCGCATCTGGCTTATTCTTTCGCCTTCTTCGCATACTTCTTGGCCAGATCCTGGGTTTTTTTCGTGTTTGAATCACGTAGGAATGTGGCACCACACTGAAGCTGTCAATTAAACCTGGTTTCGATCAATATTTTAGAGGATAACGCCGGTTAGGTCTGGGTTAGGTCTGGGAAATGCGCGCATCTGGCTTATACTTTCGCCTTTTTCGCAAACTTGTTGGCCAGATCCTGGGCATTTTCCGTGTTTGAAACACGTAGTAATGTGGTAACACACTGAAGCAGTCAATTAAACCTGGTTTCGATCAATATTTTAGAGGATAACACCGGTTAGGTCTGGGTTAGGTCTGGGATATGCGCGCATCTGGCTTATACTTTCGCCTCTTTCGCAAACTTGTTGGCTAGATCCTGGGTTTTTTTCCGGTTTGAATAACGCAGTAATGTGGTACCACACTGAAGCAGTCAATTAAACCTGGTTTCGATCAATATTTTAGAGGATAACGCCGGTTAGGTCTGGGTTAGGTCTGGGATTTGCGCGCATCTGGCTTATACCTTCGCCTTTTTCGCAAACTTGTTGGCCAGATCCTGGGTATTTTCCGTGTTTGAAACACGTAGTAATGTGGTAACACACTGAAGCAGTCAATTAAACCTGGTTTCGATTAATATTTTAGAGGATAACGCCGGTTAGGTCTGGGTTAGGTCTGGGAAATGCGCGCAACTGGCTTATACCTTCGCCTTTTTCGCAAACTTGTTGGCCAGATCCTGGGTTTTTTTCGTGTTTGAATCACGTAGTAATGTGGTAACACACTGAAGCAGTCAATTAAACCTGGTTTCGATCAATATTTTAGAGGATAACACCGGTTAGGTCTGGGTTAGGACTGGGATATGCGCGCATCTGGCTTATACTTTCACCTTTTTCGCAAACTTGTTGACTAGATCCTGGGTTTTTTTCGTGTTTGAATCACGTAGTAATGTGGTAACACACTGAAGCAGTCAATTAAACCTGGTTTCGATCAATATTTCAGAGGATAACACCGGTTAGGTCTGGGTTAGGTCTGGGTTATGCCCGCATCTGGCTCATGATTTTGCCTACTTCGCATACTTGTTGGCCGGATCCTGGGTTTATTCCGTGTTTGAATCACGTAGTAATGTGGTAACACACGGAAGCAGTCAATTAAACCTGGTTTCGATCAATATTTTAGAGGATAACACCGGTTAGGTCTGGGATGGGTCCGGGATATGCCCGCATCTGCCTCATGATTTTGCCTTCTTCGCATACTTGTTGGCCAGATCCTGGGTTTTTTTCGTGTTTGAATCACGTAGTAATGTGGCAACACACTGAAGCAGTCAATTAAACCTGGTTTCGATCAATATTTCAGAGGATAACACCGGTTAGGTCTGGGTTAGGTCTGGGTTATGCCCGCACCTGGCTCATGATTTTGCCTTCTTCGCATACTTGTTGGCCAGATCCTGGGTTTTTTTCGTGTTTGATTCATGTAGTAATGTGGTAACACACTGAAGCAGTCAATTAAACCTGGTTTCGATCAATATTTTAGAGGATAACACCGGATAGGTCTGGGTTAGGTCTGGGTAATGCCCGCATTTGGCTCATGATTTTGCCTTCTTCGCATACTTGTTGGCCAGATCCTGGATTTTTTTCGTGTTTGAATCACGTAGTAATGTGGTAATACACTGAAGCAGTCACTAAAACCTGGTTTCGATCAATATTTTAGAGGATAACACGGGTTAGATCTGGAATAGGTCTGGGTTATGCCCGCATCTGGCTCATGATTTTGCCTTCTTCGCATACTTGTTGGCCAGATCCTGGGGTTTTTTCGTGTTTGAATCACGTAGTAATGTGGTAACGCACTGAAGCAGTCAATTAAACCTGTTTTCGATCAATATTTTAGAGGATAACGCCGGTTAGGTCTGGGTTAGGTCTGGGAAATGCGCGCATCTGGCTTATACTTTCGCCTTTTTCGCAAACTTGTTGGCCAGATCCTGGGTATTTTCCGTGTTTGAAACACGTAGTAATGTGGTAACACACTGAAGCAGTCAATAAAACCTGGTTTCGATCAATATTTTAGAGGATAACGCCGGTTAGGTCTGGGTCAGGTCTGGGTTATGCCCGCATCTGGCTCATGATTTTGCCTTCTTCGCATACTTGTTGGCCAGATCCTGGGTTTTTTCCGTGTTTGAATCACGTAGTAATGTGGTAACACACTGAAGCAGTCAATTAAACCTGGATTCGATCAATATTTTAGAGGATAACACCGGTTAGGTCTGGGATAGGTCCGGGATATGCCCGCATCTGGCTCATGATTTTGCCTTCTTCGCATGCTTGTTGGCCAGATCCAGGGTTTTTTTCGTGTTTGAATCACGTAGTAATGTGGTAACACACTGAAGCAGTCAATTAAACCTGGTTTCGATCAATATTTCAGAGGATAACACCGGTTAGGTCTGGGTTAGGTGTGGGAAATGCGCGCATCTGGCTTATACTTTCGCCTTTTTAGCAAACTTGTTGGCCAGATCCTGGGTTTTTTTCGTGGTTGAATCACGTAGTAATGTGGTAACACAGAAGCAGTCAATTAAACCTGGTTTCGATCAATATTTTAGAGGATAACACCGGTTAGGTCTGGGTTAGGTCTGGGTTATGCCCGCATCTGGCTCATGATTTTGCCTTCTTCGCATACTTGTTGGCCAGATCCTGGGTTTTTTCCGTGTTTGAATCACGTCGTAATGTGGTAACACACTGAAGCAGTCAATTAAACCTGGATTCGATCAATATTTTAGAGGATAACACCGGTTAGGTCTGGGATAGGTCCGGGATATGCCCGCATCTGGCTCATGATTTTGCCTTCTTCGCATGCTTGTTGGCCAGATCCTGGGTTTTTTTCGTGTTTGAATCACGTAGTAATGTGGTAACACACTGAAGCAGTCAATTAAACCTGGTTTCGATCAATATTTCAGAGGATAACACCGGTTAGGTCTGGGTTAGGTCTGGGAAATGCGCGCATCTGGCTTATACTTTCGCCTTTTTCGCAAACTTGTTGGCCAGATCCTGGGTTTTTTTCGTGTTTGAATCACGTAGTAATGTGGTAACACACTGAAGCAGTCAATTAAACCTGGTTTCGATCAATATTTTAGAGGATAACACCGGTTAGGTCTGGGTTAGGTCTGGGTTAGGTCTGCGTTATGCCCGCATCTGGCTCACGATTTTGCCTTCTTCGCATACTTGTTGGCCAGATCCTGGGTTTTTTTCGTGTTTGAATCACGTAGTAATGTGGTTACACACTGAAGCAGTCAATTAAACCTTGTTTCGATCAATATTTCAGAGGATAACACCGGTTAGGTCTGGGTTAGGTCTGGGTTATGCCCGCATCTGGCTCATGATTTTGCCTTCTTCGCATACTTGTTGGCCAGATCCTGGGTTTTTTTCGTGTTTGAATCATGTAGTAATGTGGTAACACACTGAAGCAGTCAATTAAACCTGGTTTCGATCAATATTTTAAAGGATAACACCGGCTAGGTCTGGGTTAGGTCTGGGATATGCCCGCATCTGGCTCATGATTTTGCCTTCTTCGCATACTTGTTGGCCAGATCCTGGGTTTTTTTCGTGATTGAATCACGTAGTAATGTGGTAACACACTGAAGCAGTCAATTAAACCTGGTTTCGATCAATATTTCAGATGATAACATCGGTTAGGTGGGGGTAGGTCTGGGAAATGCGCGCATCTGGCTTATACTTTCGCCTTTTTCGCAAACTTGTTGGCCAGATCCTGGGTTTTTTTCGTGTTTGAATCACGTAGTAATGTGGTAACACACTGAAGCAATTAATTAAACCTGGTTTCGATCAATATTTTAGAGGATAACACCGGTTAGGTCTGGGTTAGGTCTGGGTTATGCCCGCATCTGGCTCACGATTTTGCCTTCTTCGCATACTTGTTGGCCAGATCCTGGGTTTTTTTCGTGTTTGAATCACGTAGTAATGTGGTAACACACTGAAGCAGTCAATTAAACCTTGTTTCGATCAATATTTCAGAGGATAACACCGGTTAGGTCTGGGTTAGGTCTGGGTTATGCCCGCATCTGGCTCATGATTTTGCCTTCTTCGCATACTTGTTGGCCAGATCCTGGGTTTTTTTCGTGTTTGAATCATGTAGTAATGTGGTAACACACTGAAGCAGTCAATTAAACCTGGTATCGATCAATATTTTAAAGGATAACACCGGCTAGGTCTGGGTTAGGTCTGGGTTATGCCCGCATCTGGCTCATGATTTTGCCTTTTTCGCAAACTTGTTGGCCAGATCCTGGGTATTTTCCGTGTTTGAAACACGTAGTAATGTGGTAACACACTGAAGCAGTCAATTAAACCTGGTTTCGATCAATATTTCAGAGGATAACACCGGTTAGGTCTGGGTTAGGTCTGGGTTATGCGCGCATCTGGCTCATACTTTCGCCTTTTTCGCAAACTTGTTGGCCAGATCCTGGGTTTATTTCGTGTTTGAATCACGTAGTAATGTGGTAACACACTGAAGCAGTCAATTAAACCTGGTTTCGATCAATATTTTAGAGGATAACACCGGTTAGGTCTGGGTTAGGTCTGGGTTATGCCCGCATCGGGCTCACGATTTTGCCTTCTTCGCATACTTGTTGGCCAGATCCTGGGTTTTTTTCGTGTTTGAATCACGTAGTAATGTGGTAACACACTGAAGCAGTCAATTAAACCTGGTTTCGATCAATATTTCAGATGATAACACCGGTTAGGTCTGGGTTAGGTCTGGGAAATGCGCGCATCTGGCTTATACTTTCGCCATTTTCGCAATCTTGTTGGCCAGATCCTGGGTTTTTTTCGTGTTTGAATCACGTAGTAATATGGTAACACACTGAAGCAGTCAATTAAACCTGGTTTCGATCAATATTTTAGAGGATAACACCGGTTAGGTCTGGGTTAGGTCTGGGTTATGCCCGCATCTTGCTCATGATTTTGCCTTCTTCGCATACTTGTTGGCCAGATCCTGGGTTTTTTTCGTGTTTGAATTATGTAGTAATGTGGTAACACACTGAAGCAGTCAATTAAACCTGGTTTCGATCAATATTTTAAAGGATAACACCGGCTAGGTCTGGGTTAGGTCTGGGATATGCCCGCATCTGGCTCATGATTTTGCCTTCTTCGCATACTTGTTGGCCAGATCCTGGGTTTTTTTCGTGATTGAATCACGTAGTAATGTGGTAACACACTGAAGCAGTCAATTAAACCTGGTTTCGATCAATATTTCAGATGATAACATCGGTTAGGTGGGGGTAGGTCTGGGAAATGCGCGCATCTGGCTTATACTTTCGCCTTTTTCGCAAACTTGTTGGCCAGATCCTGGGTTTTTTTCGTGTTTGAATCACGTAGTAATGTGGTAACACACTGAAGCAATTAATTAAACCTGGTTTCGATCAATATTTTAGAGGATAACACCGGTTAGGTCTGGGTTAGGTCTGGGTTATGCCCGCATCTGGCTCACGATTTTGCCTTCTTCGCATACTTGTTGGCCAGATCCTGGGTTTTTTTCGTGTTTGAATCACGTAGTAATGTGGTAACACACTGAAGCAGTCAATTAAACCTTGTTTCGATCAATATTTCAGAGGATAACACCGGTTAGGTCTGGGTTAGGTCTGGGTTATGCCCGCATCTGGCTCATGATTTTGCCTTCTTCGCATACTTGTTGGCCAGATCCTGGGTTTTTTTCGTGTTTGAATCATGTAGTAATGTGGTAACACACTGAAGCAGTCAATTAAACCTGGTATCGATCAATATTTTAAAGGATAACACCGGCTAGGTCTGGGTTAGGTCTGGGTTATGCCCGCATCTGGCTCATGATTTTGCCTTTTTCGCAAACTTGTTGGCCAGATCCTGGGTATTTTCCGTGTTTGAAACACGTAGTAATGTGGTAACACACTGAAGCAGTCAATTAAACCTGGTTTCGATCAATATTTCAGAGGATAACACCGGTTAGGTCTGGGTTAGGTCTGGGTTATGCGCGCATCTGGCTCATACTTTCGCCTTTTTCGCAAACTTGTTGGCCAGATCCTGGGTTTATTTCGTGTTTGAATCACGTAGTAATGTGGTAACACACTGAAGCAGTCAATTAAACCTGGTTTCGATCAATATTTTAGAGGATAACACCGGTTAGGTCTGGGTTAGGTCTGGGTTATGCCCGCATCGGGCTCACGATTTTGCCTTCTTCGCATACTTGTTGGCCAGATCCTGGGTTTTTTTCGTGTTTGAATCACGTAGTAATGTGGTAACACACTGAAGCAGTCAATTAAACCTGGTTTCGATCAATATTTCAGATGATAACACCGGTTAGGTCTGGGTTAGGTCTGGGAAATGCGCGCATCTGGCTTATACTTTCGCCATTTTCGCAATCTTGTTGGCCAGATCCTGGGTTTTTTTCGTGTTTGAATCACGTAGTAATATGGTAACACACTGAAGCAGTCAATTAAACCTGGTTTCGATCAATATTTTAGAGGATAACACCGGTTAGGTCTGGGTTAGGTCTGGGTTATGCCCGCATCTTGCTCATGATTTTGCCTTCTTCGCATACTTGTTGGCCAGATCCTGGGTTTTTTTCGTGTTTGAATTATGTAGTAACGTGGTAACACACTGAAGCAGTCAATTAAACCTGGTTTCGATCAATATTTTAAAGGATAACACCGGCTAGGTCTGGGTTAGGTCTGGGATATGCCCGCATCTGGCTCACGATTTTACCTTCTTCGCATACTTGTTGGCCAGATCCTGGGTTTTTTTCGTGTTTGAATCACGTAGTAATGTGGTAACACACTGAAGCAGTCAATTAAACCTTGTTTCGAACAATATTTCAGAGGATAACACCGGTTAGGTCTGGGTTAGGTCTGGGTTATGCCCGCATCTGGCTCACGATTTTGCCTTCTTCGCATACTTGTTGGCTAGATCCTGGGTTTTTTTCCGGTTTGAATAACGCAGTAATGTGGTACCACACTGAAGCAGTCAATTAAACCTGGTTTCGATCAATATTTCAGATGATAACACCGGTTAGGTCTGGGTTAGGTCTGGGAAATGCGCGCATCTGGCTTATACTTTCGCCATTTTCGCAAACTTGTTGGCCAGATCCTGGGTTTTTTTCGTGTTTGAATCACGTAGTAATGTGGTAACACACTGAAGCAGTCAATTAAACCTGGTCTCGATCAATATTTCAGAGGATAACACCGGCTAGGTCTGGGTTAGGTCTGGGTTATGCCCGCATCTGCCTCATGATTTTGCCTTCTTCGCAAACTTGTTGGCCAGATCCTGGGTATTTTCCGTGTTTGAATCACGTAGTAAAGTGGTAACACACTGAAGCAGTCAATTAAACCTGGTTTCGATCAATATTTTAGAGGATAACACCGGTTAGGTCTGGGTTAGGTCTGGGAAATGCGCGCATCAGGCTTATACTTTCGCCATTTTCGCAAACTTGTTGGCCAGATCCTGGGTTTTTTTCGTGTTTGAATCACGTAGTAATATGGTAACACACTGAAGCAGTCAATTAAACCTGGTTTCGATCAATATTTTAGAGGATAACACCGGTTAGGTCTGGGTTAGGTCTGGGTTATGCCCGCATCTGGCTCATGATTTTGCCTTCGTCGCATACTTGCTGGCCAGATCCTGGGTTTTTTTCGTGTTTGAATTATGTAGTAATGTGGTAACACACTGAAGCAGTCAATTAAACCTGGTTTCGATCAATATTTTAAAGGATAACACCGGCTAGGTCTGGGTTAGGTCTGGGATATGCCCGCATCTGGCTCACGATTTTACCTTCTTCGCATACTTGTTGGCCAGATCCTGGGTTTTTTTCGTGTTTGAATCACGTAGTAATGTGGTAACACACTGAAGCAGTCAATTAAACCTTGTTTCGATCAATATTTCAGAGGATAACACCGGTTAGGTTTGGGTTAGGTCTGGGTTATGCCCGCATCTGGCTCATGATTTTGCCTTCTTCGCATACTTGTTGGCCAGATCTTGGGTTTTTTTCGTGTTTGAATCACGTAGTAATGTGGTAACACACTGAAGCAGTCAATTAAACCTGATTTCGATCAATATTTTAGAGGATAACACCGGTTAGGTCTGGGTTAGGTCTGGGTTATGCCCGCATCTGGCTCACGATTTTGCCTTCTTCGCATACTTGTTGGCTAGATCCTGGGTTTTTTTCCGGTTTGAATAACGCAGTAATGTGGTACCACACTGAAGCAGTCAATTAAACCTGGTTTCGATCAATATTTCAGATGATAACACCGGTTAGGTCTGGGTTAGGTCTGGGAAATGCGCGCATCTGGCTTATACTTTCGCCATTTTCGCAAACTTGTTGGCCAGATCCTGGGTTTTTTTCGTGTTTGAATCACGTAGTAATGTGGTAACACACTGAAGCAGTCAATTAAACCTGGTTTCGATCAATATTTCAGAGGATAACACCGGTTAGGTCTGGGTTAGGTCTGGGTTATGCCCGCATCTGGCTCATGATTTTGCCTTCTTCGCAAACTTGTTGGCCAGATCCTGGGTATTTTCCGTGTTTGAATCACGTAGTAAAGTGGTAACACACTGAAGCAGTCAATTAAACCTGGTTTCGATCAATATTTTAGAGGATAACACCGGTTAGGTCTGGGTTAGGTCTAGGTTATGCCCGCATCTGGCTCATGATTTTGCCTTCTTCGCATACTTGTTGGCCAGATCTTGGGTTTTTTTCGTGTTTGAATCACGTAGTAATGTGGTAACACACTGAAGCAGTCAATTAAACCTGGTTTCGATCAATATTTTAGAGGATAACACCGGTTAGGTCTGGGTTAGGTCTGGGTTATGCCCGCTTCTGGCTCATGATTTTGCCTTTTTCGCAAACTTGTTGGCCAGATCCTGGGTATTTTTCGTGTTTGAATCACGTAGTAATGAGGTAACACACTGAAGCAGTCAATTAAACCTAGTTTCGATCAATATTTCAGAGGATAACACCGGTTAGGTCTGGGTTAGGTCTGGGTTATGCCCGCATCTGGCTCATGATTTTGCCTTCTTCGCATACTTGTTGGCCAGATCCTGGGTTTTTTTCGTGTTTGAATCATGTAGTAATGTGGTAACACACTGAAGCAGTCAATTAAACCTGGTATCGATCAATATTTTAAAGGATAACACCGGCTAGGTCTGGGTTAGGTCTGGGTTATGCCCGCATCTGGCTCATGATTTTGCCTTTTTCGCAAACTTGTTGGCCAGATCCTGGGTATTTTCCGTGTTTGAAACACGTAGTAATGTGGTAACACACTGAAGCAGTCAATTAAACCTGGTTTCGATCAATATTTCAGAGGATAACACCGGTTAGGTCTGGGTTAGGTCTGGGTTATGCGCGCATCTGGCTTATACTTTCGCCTTTTTCGCAAACTTGTTGGCCAGATCCTGGGTTTTTTTCGTGTTTGAATCACGTAGTAATGTGGTAACACACTGAAGCAGTCAATTAAACCTGGTTTCGATCAATATTTTAGAGGATAACACCGGTTAGGTCTGGGTTAGGTCTGGGTTATGCCCGCATCGGGCTCACGATTTTGCCTTCTTCGCATACTTGTTGGCCAGATCCTGGGATTTTTTCGTGTTTGAATCACGTAGTAATGTGGTAACACACTGAAGCAGTCAATTAAACCTGGTTTCGATCAATATTTCAGATGATAACACCGGTTAGGTCTGGGTTAGGTCTGGGAAATGCGCGCATCTGGCTTATACTTTCGCCATTTTCGCAAACTTGTTGGCCAGATCCTGGGTTTTTTTCGTGTTTGAATCACGTAGTAATATGGTAACACACTGAAGCAGTCAATTAAACCTGGTTTCGATCAATATTTTAGAGGATAACACCGGTTAGGTCTGGGTTAGGTCTGGGTTATGCCCGCATCTGGCTCATGATTTTGCCTTCTTCGCATACTTGTTGGCCAGATCCTGGGTTTTTTTCGTGTTTGAATCATGTAGTAATGTGGTAACACACTGAAGCAGTCAATTAAACCTGGTATCGATCAATATTTTAAAGGATAACACCGGCTAGGTCTGGGTTAGGTCTGGGTTATGCCCGCATCTGGCTCATGATTTTGCCTTTTTCGCAAACTTGTTGGCCAGATCCTGGGTATTTTCCGTGTTTGAAACACGTAGTAATGTGGTAACACACTGAAGCAGTCAAGTAAACCTGGTTTCGATCAATATTTCAGAGGATAACACCGGTTAGGTCTGGGTTAGGTCTGGGTTATGCGCGCATCTGGCTTATACTTTCGCCTTTTTCGCAAACTTGTTGGCCAGATCCTGGGTTTTTTTCGTGTTTGAATCACGTAGTAATGTGGTAACACACTGAAGCAGTCAATTAAACCTGGTTTCGATCAATATTTTAGAGGATAACACCGGTTAGGTCTGGGTTAGGTCTGGGTTATGCCCGCATCGGGCTCACGATTTTGCCTTCTTCGCATACTTGTTGGCCAGATCCTGGGATTTTTTCGTGTTTGAATCACGTAGTAATGTGGTAACACACTGAAGCAGTCAATTAAACCTGGTTTCGATCAATATTTCAGATGATAACACCGGTTAGGTCTGGGTTAGGTCTGGGAAATGCGCGCATCTGGCTTATACTTTCGCCATTTTCGCAAACTTGTTGGCCAGATCCTGGGTTTTTTTCGTGTTTGAATCACGTAGTAATATGGTAACACACTGAAGCAGTCAATTAAACCTGGTTTC
This sequence comes from Colletes latitarsis, assembly GCF_051014445.1. Taxonomy (NCBI): domain Eukaryota; kingdom Metazoa; phylum Arthropoda; class Insecta; order Hymenoptera; family Colletidae; genus Colletes; species Colletes latitarsis. The sequence goes on from NW_027488403.1 coordinate 88,155, forward strand.
GATCAATATTTTAGAGGATAACACCGGTTAGGTCTGGGTTAGGTCTGGGTTATGCCCGCATCTGGCTCATGATTTTGCCTTCTTCGCATACTTGTTGGCCAGATCCTGGGTTTTTTTCGTGTTTGAATCATGTAGTAATGTGGTAACACACTGAAGCAGTCAATTAAACCTGGTATCGATCAATATTTTAAAGGATAACACCGGCTAGGTCTGGGTTAGGTCTGGGTTATGCCCGCATCTGGCTCATGATTTTGCCTTTTTCGCAAACTTGTTGGCCAGATCCTGGGTATTTTCCGTGTTTGAAACACGTAGTAATGTGGTAACACACTGAAGCAGTCAAGTAAACCTGGTTTCGATCAATATTTCAGAGGATAACACCGGTTAGGTCTGGGTTAGGTCTGGGTTATGCGCGCATCTGGCTTATACTTTCGCCTTTTTCGCAAACTTGTTGGCCAGATCCTGGGTTTTTTTCGTGTTTGAATCACGTAGTAATGTGGTAACACACTGAAGCAGTCAATTAAACCTGGTTTCGATCAATATTTTAGAGGATAACACCGGTTAGGTCTGGGTTAGGTCTGGGTTATGCCCGCATCGGGCTCACGATTTTGCCTTCTTCGCATACTTGTTGGCCAGATCCTGGGATTTTTTCGTGTTTGAATCACGTAGTAATGTGGTAACACACTGAAGCAGTCAATTAAACCTGGTTTCGATCAATATTTCAGATGATAACACCGGTTAGGTCTGGGTTAGGTCTGGGAAATGCGCGCATCTGGCTTATACTTTCGCCATTTTCGCAAACTTGTTGGCCAGATCCTGGGTTTTTTTCGTGTTTGAATCACGTAGTAATATGGTAACACACTGAAGCAGTCAATTAAACCTTGTTTCGATCAATATTTTAGAGGATAACACCGGTTAGGTCTGGGTTAGGTCTGGGTTATGCCCGCATCTGGCTCATGATTTTGCCTTCTTCGCATACTTGTTGGCCAGATCTTGGGTTTTTTTCGTGTTTGAATCACGTAGTAATGTGGTAACACACTGAAGCAGTCAATTAAACCTGGTTTCGATCAATATTTTAGAGGATAACACCGGTTAGGTCTGGGTTAGGTCTGGGTTATGCCCGCTTCTGGCTCATGATTTTGCCTTTTTCGCAAACTTGTTGGCCAGATCCTGGGTATTTTTCGTGTTTGAATCACGTAGTAATGAGGTAACACACTGAAGCAGTCAATTAAACCTAGTTTCGATCAATATTTCAGAGGATAACACCGGTTAGGTCTGGGTTAGGTCTGGGTTATGCCCGCATCTGGCTCATGATTTTGCCTTCTTCGCATACTTGTTGGCCAGATCCTGGGTTTTTTTCGTGTTTGAATCATGTAGTAATGTGGTAACACACTGAAGCAGTCAATTAAACCTGGTATCGATCAATATTTTAAAGGATAACACCGGCTAGGTCTGGGTTAGGTCTGGGTTATGCCCGCATCTGGCTCATGATTTTGCCTTTTTCGCAAACTTGTTGGCCAGATCCTGGGTATTTTCCGTGTTTGAAACACGTAGTAATGTGGTAACACACTGAAGCAGTCAATTAAACCTGGTTTCGATCAATATTTCAGAGGATAACACCGGTTAGGTCTGGGTTAGGTCTGGGTTATGCGCGCATCTGGCTTATACTTTCGCCTTTTTCGCAAACTTGTTGGCCAGATCCTGGGTTTTTTTCGTGTTTGAATCACGTAGTAATGTGGTAACACACTGAAGCAGTCAATTAAACCTGGTTTCGATCAATATTTTAGAGGATAACACCGGTTAGGTCTGGGTTAGGTCTGGGTTATGCCCGCATCGGGCTCACGATTTTGCCTTCTTCGCATACTTGTTGGCCAGATCCTGGGATTTTTTCGTGTTTGAATCACGTAGTAATGTGGTAACACACTGAAGCAGTCAATTAAACCTGGTTTCGATCAATATTTCAGATGATAACACCGGTTAGGTCTGGGTTAGGTCTGGGAAATGCGCGCATCTGGCTTATACTTTCGCCATTTTCGCAAACTTGTTGGCCAGATCCTGGGTTTTTTTCGTGTTTGAATCACGTAGTAATATGGTAACACACTGAAGCAGTCAATTAAACCTGGTTTCGATCAATATTTTAGAGGATAACACCGGTTAGGTCTGGGTTAGGTCTGGGTTATGCCCGCATCTGGCTCATGATTTTGCCTTCTTCGCATACTTGTTGGCCAGATCCTGGGTTTTTTTCGTGTTTGAATCATGTAGTAATGTGGTAACACACTGAAGCAGTCAATTAAACCTGGTATCGATCAATATTTTAAAGGATAACACCGGCTAGGTCTGGGTTAGGTCTGGGTTATGCCCGCATCTGGCTCATGATTTTGCCTTTTTCGCAAACTTGTTGGCCAGATCCTGGGTATTTTCCGTGTTTGAAACACGTAGTAATGTGGTAACACACTGAAGCAGTCAAGTAAACCTGGTTTCGATCAATATTTCAGAGGATAACACCGGTTAGGTCTGGGTTAGGTCTGGGTTATGCGCGCATCTGGCTTATACTTTCGCCTTTTTCGCAAACTTGTTGGCCAGATCCTGGGTTTTTTTCGTGTTTGAATCACGTAGTAATGTGGTAACACACTGAAGCAGTCAATTAAACCTGGTTTCGATCAATATTTTAGAGGATAACACCGGTTAGGTCTGGGTTAGGTCTGGGTTATGCCCGCATCGGGCTCACGATTTTGCCTTCTTCGCATACTTGTTGGCCAGATCCTGGGATTTTTTCGTGTTTGAATCACGTAGTAATGTGGTAACACACTGAAGCAGTCAATTAAACCTGGTTTCGATCAATATTTCAGATGATAACACCGGTTAGGTCTGGGTTAGGTCTGGGAAATGCGCGCATCTGGCTTATACTTTCGCCATTTTCGCAAACTTGTTGGCCAGATCCTGGGTTTTTTTCGTGTTTGAATCACGTAGTAATATGGTAACACACTGAAGCAGTCAATTAAACCTTGTTTCGATCAATATTTTAGAGGATAACACCGGTTAGGTCTGGGTTAGGTCTGGGTTATGCCCGCATCTGGCTCATGATTTTGCCTTCTTCGCATACTTGTTGGCCAGATCTTGGGTTTTTTTCGTGTTTGAATCACGTAGTAATGTGGTAACACACTGAAGCAGTCAATTAAACCTGGTTTCGATCAATATTTTAGAGGATAACACCGGTTAGGTCTGGGTTAGGTCTGGGTTATGCCCGCATCTGGCTCACGATTTTGCCTTCTTCGCATACTTGTTGGCCAGATCCTGGGTTTTTTTCGTGTTTGAATCACGTAGTAATGTGGTAACACACTGAAGCATTCAATTAAACCTTGTTTCGATCAATATTTCAGAGGATAACACCGGTTAGGTCTGGGTTAGGTCTGGGTTATGCCCGCATCTGGCTCATGATTTTGCCTTCTTCGCATACTTGTTGGCCAGATCTTGGGTTTTTTTCGTGTTTGAATCACGTAGTAATGTGGTAACACACTGAAGCAGTCAATTAAACCTGGTTTCGATCAATATTTTAGAGGATAACACCGGTTAGGTCTGGGTTAGGTCTGGGTTATGCCCGCATCGGGCTCACGATTTTGCCTTCTTCGCATACTTGTTGGCCAGATCCTGGGTTTTTTTCGTGTTTGAATCACGTAGTAATGTGGTAACACACTGAAGCAGTCAACTAAACCTGGTTTCGATCAATATTTCAGATGATAACACCGGTTAGGTCTGGGTTAGGTCTGGGAAATGCGCGCATCTGGCTTATACTTTCGCCATTTTCGCAAACTTGTTGGCCAGATCCTGGGTTTTTTTCGTGTTTGAATCACGTAGTAATATGGTAACACACTGAAGCAGTCAATTAAACCTGGTTTCGATCAATATTTTAAAGGATAACACCGGCTAGGTCTGGGTTAGGTCTGGGATATGCCCGCATCTGGCTCACGATTTTACCTTCTTCGCATACTTGTTGGCCAGATCCTGGGTTTTTTTCGTGTTTGAATCACGTAGTAATATGGTAACACACTGAAGCAGTCAATTAAACCTTGTTTCGATCAATATTTCAGAGGATAACACCGGTTAGGTCTGGGTTAGGTCTGGGTTATGCCCGCATCTGGCTCATGATTTTGCCTTCTTCGCATACTTGTTGGCCAGATCTTGGGTTTTTTTCGTGTTTGAATCACGTAGTAATGTGGTAACACACTGAAGCAGTCAATTAAACCTGGTTTCGATCAATATTTTAGAGGATAACACCGGTTAGGTCTGGGTTAGGTCTGGGTTATGCCCGCATCTGGCTCACGATTTTGCCTTCTTCGCATACTTGTTGGCCAGATCCTGGGTTTTTTTCGTGTTTGAATCACGTAGTAATGTGGTAACACACTGAAGCAGTCAATTAAACCTTGTTTCGATCAATATTTCAGAGGATAACACCGGTTAGGTCTGGGTTAGGTCTGGGTTATGCCCGCATCTGGCTCATGATTTTGCCTTCTTCGCATACTTGTTGGCCAGATCTTGGGTTTTTTTCGTGTTTGAATCACGTAGTAATGTGGTAACACACTGAAGCAGTCAATTAAACCTGGTTTCGATCAATATTTTAGAGGATAACACCGGTTAGGTCTGGGTTAGGTCTGGGTTATGCCCGCATCGGGCTCACGATTTTGCCTTCTTCGCATACTTGTTGGCCAGATCCTGGGTTTTTTTCGTGTTTGAATCACGTAGTAATGTGGTAACACACTGAAGCAGTCAACTAAACCTGGTTTCGATCAATATTTCAGATGATAACACCGGTTAGGTCTGGGTTAGGTCTGGGAAATGCGCGCATCTGGCTTATACTTTCGCCATTTTCGCAAACTTGTTGGCCAGATCCTGGGTTTTTTTCGTGTTTGAATCACGTAGTAATATGGTAACACACTGAAGCAGTCAATTAAACCTGGTTTCGATCAATATTTTAAAGGATAACACCGGCTAGGTCTGGGTTAGGTCTGGGATATGCCCGCATCTGGCTCACGATTTTACCTTCTTCGCATACTTGTTGGCCAGATCCTGGGTTTTTTTCGTGTTTGAATCACGTAGTAATATGGTAACACACTGAAGCAGTCAATTAAACCTTGTTTCGATCAATATTTCAGAGGATAACACCGGTTAGGTCTGGGTTAGGTCTGGGTTATGCCCGCATCTGGCTCATGATTTTGCCTTCTTCGCATACTTGTTGGCCAGATCTTGGGTTTTTTTCGTGTTTGAATCACGTAGTAATGTGGTAACACACTGAAGCTGTCAATTAAACCTGGTTTCGATCAATATTTTAGAGGATAACACCGGTTAGGTCTGGGTTAGGTCTGGGTTATGCCCGCATCTGGCTCATGATTTTGCCTTCTTCGCATACTTGTTGGCCAGATCTTGGGTTTTTTTCATGTTTGAATCACGTAGTAATGTGGTAACACACTGAAGCAGTCAATTAAACCTGGTTTCGATCAATATTTCAGAGGATAACACCGGTTAGGTCTGGGTTAGGTCTGGGAAATGCGCGCATCTGGCTTATTCTTTCGCCTTCTTCGCATACTTCTTGGCCAGATCCTGGGTTTTTTTCGTGTTTGAATCACGTAGGAATGTGGTACCACACTGAAGCAGTCAATTAAACCTGGTTTCGATCAATATTTTAGAGGATAACGTCGGTTAGGTCTGGGTTAGGTCTGGGAAATGCGCGCATCTGGCTTATACTTTCGCCTTTTTCGCAAACTTGTTGGCCAGATCCTGGGTAGTTTCCGTGTTTGAAACACGTAGTAATGTGGTAACACACTGAAGCAGTCAATTAAACCTGGTTTCGATCAATATTTTAGAGGATAACACCGGTTAGGTCTGGGTTAGGCCTGGGTTATGCCCGCATCTGGCTTATACTTTCGCATTTTTCGCAAACTTGTTGGCCAGATCCTGGGTTTTTTTCGTGTTTGAATCACGTAGTAATGTGGTACCACACAGAAACAGTCCATTAAACCTGGTTTCGGACAGTATTTTGGTGGATAACACTGGTTAGGCCTGGGTTTCGTCTGGGTTATGTCCGCACCTGGCTCATGATTTTGCCTTCTTCGCATACTTGTTGGCCAGATCCTGGGTTTTTTTCGTGTTTGAATCACGTAGTAATGTGGTACCACACTGAAGCAGTCAATTAAACCTGGTTTCGATCAATATTTCAGAGGATAACACCGGTTAGGTCTGGGTTAGGTCTGGGTTATGCCCGCATCTGGCTCATGATTTTGCCTTCTTCGCATACTTGTTGGCCAGATCCTGGGTATTTTCCGTGTTTGAATCACGTAGTAATGTGGTAACACACTGAAGCAGTCAATTAAACCTGGTTTCGATCAATATTTTAGAGGATAACACCGGTTAGGTCTGGGTTAGGTCTGGGTTATGCCCGCATCTGGCTCATGATTTTGCCTTCTTCGCATACTTGTTGGCCAGATCTTGGGTTTTTTTCGTGTTTGAATCACGTAGTAATGTGGTAACACACTGAAGCAGTCAATTAAACCTGGTTTCGATCAATATTTTAGAGGATAACACCGGTTAGGTCTGGGTTAGGTCTGGGTTATGCCCGCATCTGGCTCATGATTTTGCCTTCTTCGCATACTTGTTGGCCAGATCTTGGGTTTTTTTCGTGTTTGAATCACGTAGTAATGTGGTAACACACTGAAGCAGTCAATTAAACCTGGTTTCGATCAATATTTCAGAGGATAACACCGGTTAGGTCTGGGTTAGGTCTGGGAAATGCGCGCATCTGGCTTATTCTTTCGCCTTCTTCGCATACTTCTTGGCCAGATCCTGGGTTTTTTTCGTGTTTGAATCACGTAGGAATGTGGTACCACACTGAAGCAGTCAATTAAACCTGGTTTCGATCAATATTTTAGAGGATAACGTCGGTTAGGTCTGGGTTAGGTCTGGGAAATGCGCGCATCTGGCTTATACTTTCGCCTTTTTCGCAAACTTGTTGGCCAGATCCTGGGTAGTTTCCGTGTTTGAAACACGTAGTAATGTGGTAACACACTGAAGCAGTCAATTAAACCTGGTTTCGATCAATATTTTAGAGGATAACACCGGTTAGGTCTGGGTTAGGTCTGGGATATGCGCGCATCTGGCTTATACTTTCGCCTTTTTCGCAAACTTGTTGGCCAGATCCTGGGTAGTTTCCGTGTTTGAAACACGTAGTAATGTGGTAACACACTGAAGCAGTCAATTAAACCTGGTTTCGATCAATATTTTAGAGGATAACACCGGTTAGGTCTGGGTTAGGTCTGGGATATGCGCGCATCTGGCTTATACTTTCGCCTTTTTCGCAAACTTGTTGGCTAGATCCTGGGTTTTTTTCCGGTTTGAATAACGCAGTAATGTGGTACCACACTGAAGCAGTCAATTAAACCTGGTTTCGATCAATATTTTAGAGGATAACGCCGGTTAGGTCTGGGTTAGGTCTGGGATTTGCGCGCTTCTGGCTTATACCTTCGCCTTTTTCGCAAACTTGTTGGCCAGATCCTGGGTATTTTCCGTGTTTGAAACACGTAGTAATGTGGTAACACACTGAAGCAGTCAATAAAACCTGGTTTCGATCAATATTTTAGAGGATAACGCCGGTTAGGTCTGGGTTAGGTCTGGGTTATGCCCGCACCTGGCTCATGATTTTGCCTTCTTCGCATACTTGTTGGCCAGATCCTGGGTTTTTTTTCGTGTTTGAATCATGTAGTAATGTGATAACACACTGAAGCAGTCAATTAAACCTGGTTTCGATCAATATTTTAGAGGATAACGCCGGTTAGGTCTGGGTTAGGTCTGGGTTATGCCCGCACCTGGCTCATGATTTTGCCTTCTTCGCATACTTGTTGGCCAGATCCTGGGTTTTTTCCGTGTTTGAATCACGTAGTAATGTGGTAACACACTGAAGCAGTCAATTAAACCTGGTTTCGATCAATATTTTAGAGGATAACACCGGTTAGGTCTGGGATAGGTCCGGAATATGCCCGCATCTGGCTCATGATTTTGCCTTCTTCGCATACTTGTTGGCCAGATCCTGGGTTTTTTTCGTGTTTGAATCATGTAGTAATGTGATAACACACTGAAGCAGTCAATTAAACCTGGTTTCGATCAATATTTTAAAGGATAACACCGGTTAGGTCTGGGTTAGGTCTGGGATATGCGCGCATCTGGCTCACGATTTTGCCTTCTTCGCATACTTGTTGGCTAGATCCTGGGTTTTTTTCCGGTTTGAATAACGCAGTAATGTGGTACCACACTGAAGCAGTCAATTAAACCTGGTTTCGATCAATATTTCAGAGGATAACACCGGTTAGGTCTGGGTTAGGTCTGGGAAATGCGCGCATCTGCCTTATACTTTCACCATTTTCGCAAACTTGTTGGCCAGATCCTGGGTTTTTTCCGTGATTGAATCACGTAGTAATGTGGTACCACACTGAAGCAGTCAATTAAACCTGGTTTCGATCAATATTTTAGAGGATAACGCCGGTTAGGTCTGGGTTAGGTCTGGGATATGCGCGCATCTGGCTTATACTTTCGCCTTTTTCGCAAACTTGTTGGCCAGATCCTGGGTTTTTTTCGTGTTTGAATCACGTAGTAATGTGGCAACACACTGAAGCAGTCAATTAAACCTTGTTTCGATCAATATTTTAGAGGATAACACCGGTTAGGTCTGGGATAGGTCCGGGATATGCCCGCATCTGGCTCATGATTTTGCCTTCTTCGCATACTTGTTGGCCAGATCCTGGGTTTTTTTCGTGTTTGACTCACGTAGTAATGTGGTAACACACTGAAGCAGTCAATTAAACCTGGTTTCGATCAATATTTCAGAGGATAACACCGGTTAGGTCTGGGTTAGGTCTGGGTTATGCCCGCATCTGGCCCATGATTTTGCCTTCTTCGCATACTTGTTGGCCAGATCCTGGGTTTTTTTCGTGTTTGAATCATGTAGTAATGTGGTAACACACTGAAGCAGTCAATTAAACCTGGTTTCGATCAATATTTTAGAGGATAACACCGGCTAGGTCTGGGTTAGGTCTGGGTTATGCCCGCATCTGGCACATGATTTTGCCTTCCTCGCATACTTGTTGGCCAGATCCTGGGTATTTTCCGTGTTTGAAACACGTAGTAATGTGGTAACACACTGAAGCAGTCAATAAAACCTGGTTTCGATCAATATTTTAGAGGATAACACCGGTTCTGTCTGGGTTAGGTCTGGGTTATGCCCGCATCTGGCTCATGATTTTGCCTTCTTCGCATACTTGTTGGCCAGATCCTGGGTTTTTTTCGTGTTTGAATCAGGTAGTAATGTGGTAACACACTGAAGCAGTCAATTAAACCTGGTTTCGATCAATATTTTAGAGGATAACACCGGTTCCGTCTGGGTTAGGTCTGGGTTATGCCCGCATCTGGCTCATGATTTTGCCTTCTTCGCATACTCGTTGGCCAGATCCTGGGCTTTTTTCGTGTTTGAATCACGTAGTAATGTGGTAACACACTGAAGCAGTCAATAAAACCTGGTTTCGATCAATATTTTAGAGGATAACACCGGTTAGGTCTTGGTTAGGTCTGGGGTATGCCCGCATCTGGCTCATGATTTTGCCATCTTCGCATATTTGTTGGCCTGATCCTGGGGTTTTTTCGTGTTTGAATCACGTAGTAATGTGGTAACAAACTGAAGCAGTCAATAAAACCTGGCTTCGATCAATATTTCAGAGGATAACACCGGTTAGGTCTGGGTTAGGTCCGGGATATGCCCGCATCTGGCTCATGATTTTGCCTTCTTCGCATACTTGTTGGCCAGATCCTGGGTATTTTCTGTGTTTGAAACACGTAGTAATGTGGTAACACACTGAAGCAGTCAATTAAACCTGTTTTCGATCAATATTTCGGAGGATAACACCGGTTAGGTCTGGGTTAGGTCTGGGATATGCGCGCATCTGGCTTATACTTTCGCCTTTTTCGCAAACTTGTTGGCTAGATCCTGGGTTTTTTTCGTGTTTGAATCACGTAGTAATGTGGTAACACACTGAAGCTGTCAATAAAACCTGGTTTCGATCAATATTTTAGAGGATAACACCGGTTAGGTCTGGGTTAGGTCTGGGGTATGCCCGCATCTGGCTCATGATTTTGCCTTCTTCGCATATTTGTTGGCCTGATCCTGGGGTTTTTTCGTGTTTGAATCACGTAGTAATGTGGTAACACACTGAAGCAGTCAATAAAACCTGGTTTCGATCAATATTTTAGAGGATAACACCGGTTAGGTCTGGGTTAGGTCTGGGGTATGCCCGCATCTGGCTCATGATTTTGCCTTCTTCGCATATTTGTTGGCCTGATCCTGGGGTTTTTTCTTGTTTGAATCACGTAGTAATGTGGTAACAAACTGAAGCAGTCAATTAAACCTGGTTTCGATCAATATTTTAAAGGATAACACCGGCTAGGTCTGGGTTAGGTCTGGGATATGCCCGCATCTGGCTCACGATTTTACCTTCTTCGCATACTTGTTGGCCAGATCCTGGGTTTTTTTCGTGTTTGAATCACGTAGTAATGTGGTAACACACTGAAGCAGTCAATTAAACCTGGTTTCGATCAATATTTTAGAGGATAACACCGGTTAGGTCTGGGTTAGGTCTGGGTTATGCCCGCATCGGGCTCACGATTTTGCCTTCTTCGCATACTTGTTGGCCAGATCCTGGGTTTTTTTCGTGTTTGAATCACGTAGTAATGTGGTAACACACTGAAGCAGTCAATTAAACCTGGTTTCGATCAATATTTCAGATGATAACACCGGTTAGGTCTGGGTTAGGTCTGGGAAATGCGCGCATCTGGCTTATACTTTCGCCATTTTCGCAAACTTGTTGGCCAGATCCTGGGTTTTTTTCGTGTTTGAATCACGTAGTAATATGGTAACACACTGAAGCAGTCAATTAAACCTGGTTTCGATCAATATTTTAGAGGATAACACCGGTTAGGTCTGGGTTAGGTCTGGGTTATGCCCGCATCTGGCTCATGAATTTGCCTTCTTCGCATACTTGTTGGCCAGATCCTGGGTTTTTTTCGTGTTTGAATTATGTAGTAATGTGGTAACACACTGAAGCAGTCAATTAAACCTGGTTTCGATCAATATTTTAAAGGATAACACCGGCTAGGTCTGGGTTAGGTCTGGGATATGCCCGCATCTGGCTCACGATTTTACCTTCTTCGCATACTTGTTGGCCAGATCCTGGGTTTTTTTCGTGTTTGAATCACGTAGTAATGTGGTAACACACTGAAGCAGTCAATTAAACCTTGTTTCGATCAATATTTCAGAGGATAACACCGGTTAGGTCTGGGTTAGGTCTGGGTTATGCCCGCATCTGGCTCATGATTTTGCCTTCTTCGCATACTTGTTGGCCAGATCTTGGGTTTTTTTCGTGTTTGAATCACGTAGTAATGTGGTAACACACTGAAGTAGTCAATTAAACCTGGTTTCGATCAATATTTTAGAGGATAACACCGGTTAGGTCTGGGTTAGGTCTGGGTTATGCCCGCATCTGGCTCACGAGTTTGCCTTCTTCGCATACTTGTTGGCTAGATCCTGGGTTTTTTTCCGGTTTGAATAACGCAGTAATGTGGTACCACACTGAAGCAGTCAATTAAACCTGGTTTCGATCAATATTTCAGATGATAACACCGGTTAGGTCTGGGTTAGGTCTGGGAAATGCGCGCATCTGGCTTATACTTTCGCCATTTTCGCAAACTTGTTGGCAAGATCCTGGGTTTTTTTCGTGTTTGAATCACGTAGTAATGTGGTAACACACTGAAGCAGTCAATTAAACCTGGTTTCGATCAATATTTCAGAGGATAACACCGGTTAGGTCTGGGTTAGGTCTGGGTTATGCCCGCATCTGGCTCATGATTTTGCCTTCTTCGCAAACTTGTTGGCCAGATCCTGGGTATTTTCCGTGTTTGAATCACGTAGTAAAGTGGTAACACACTGAAGCAGTCAATTAAACCTGGTTTCGATCAATATTTTAGAGGATAACACCGGTTAGGTCTGGGTTAGGTCTAGGTTATGCCCGCATCTGGCTCATGATTTTGCCTTCTTCGCATACTTGTTGGCCAGATCTTGGGTTTTTTTCGTGTTTGAATCACGTAGTAATGTGGTAACACACTGAAGCAGTCAATTAAACCTGGTTTCGATCAATATTTTAGAGGATAACACCGGTTAGGTCTGGGTTAGGTCTGGGTTATGCCCGCATCTGGCTCATGATTTTGCCTTCTTCGCATACTTGTTGGCCAGATCTTGGGTTTTTTTCATGTTTGAATCACGTAGTAATGTGGTAACACACTGAAGCAGTCAATTAAACCTGGTTTCGATCAATATTTCAGAGGATAACACCGGTTAGGTCTGGGTTAGGTCTGGGAAATGCGCGCATCTGGCTTATTCTTTCGCCTTCTTCGCATACTTCTTGGCCAGATCCTGGGTTTTTTTCGTATTTGTATCACGTAGTAATGTGGTACCACACAGAAACAGTCCATTAAACCTGGTTTCGGACAGTATTTTGGTGGATAACACTGGTTAGGCCTGGGTTTCGTCTGGGTTATGTCCGCACCTGGCTCATGATTTTGCCTTCTTCGCATACTTGTTGGCCAGATCCTGGGTTTTTTTCGTGTTTGAATCACGTAGTAATGTGGTAACACACTGAAGCAGTCAATTAAACCTGGTTTCGATCAATATTTCAGAGGATAACACCGGTTAGGTCTGGGTTAGGTCTGGGTTATGCCCGCATCTGGCTCATGATTTTGCCTTCTTCGCAAACTTGTTGGCCAGATCCTGGGTATTTTCCGTGTTTGAATCACGTAGTAATGTGGTAACACACTGAAGCAGTCAATTAAACCTGGTTTCGATCAATATTTTAGAGGATAACACCGGTTAGGTCTGGGTTAGGTCTGGGTTATGCCCGCATCTGGCTCATGATTTTGCCTTCTTCGCATACTTGTTGGCCAGATCTTGGGTTTTTTTCGTGTTTGAATCACGTAGTAATGTGGTAACACACTGAAGCAGTCAATTAAACCTGGTTTCGATCAATATTTTAGAGGATAACACCGGTTAGGTCTGGGTTAGGTCTGGGTTATGCCCGCATCTGGCTCATGATTTTGCCTTCTTCGCATACTTGTTGGCCAGATCTTGGGTTTTTTCGTGTTTGAATCACGTAGTAATGTGGTAACACACTGAAGCAGTCAATTAAACCTGGTTTCGATCAATATTTCAGAGGATAACACCGGTTAGGTCTGGGTTAGGTCTGGGAAATGCGCGCATCTGGCTTATTCTTTCGCCTTCTTCGCATACTTCTTGGCCAGATCCTGGGTTTTTTTCGTGTTTGAATCACGTAGGAATGTGGTACCACACTGAAGCAGTCAATTAAACCTGGTTTCGATCAATATTTTAGAGGATAAGGTCGGTTAGGTCTGGGTTAGGTCTGGGAAATGCGCGCATCTGGCTTATACTTTCGCCTTTTTCGCAAACTTGTTGGCCAGATCCTGGGTAGTTTCCGTGTTTGAAACACGTAGTAATGTGGTAACACACTGAAGCAGTCAATTAAACCTGGTTTCGATCAATATTTTAGAGGATAACACCGGTTAGGTCTGGGTTAGGTCTGGGATATGCGCGCATCTGGCTTATACTTTCGCCTTTTTCGCAAACTTGTTGGCCAGATCCTGGGTAGTTTCCGTGTTTGAAACACGTAGTAATGTGGTAACACACTGAAGCAGTCAATTAAACCTGGTTTCGATCAATATTTTAGAGGATAACACCGGTTAGGTCTGGGTTAGGTCTGGGATATGCGCGCATCTGGCTTATACTTTCGCCTTCTTCGCATACTTGTTGGCCAGATCCTGGGTTTTTTTCGTGTTTGAATCAGGTAGTAATGTGGTAACACACTGAAGCAGTCAATTAAACCTGGTTTCGATCAATATTTTAGAGGATAACACCGGTTCCGTCTGGGTTAGGTCTGGGTTATGCCCGCATCTGGCTCATGATTTTGCCTTCTTCGCATACTCGTTGGCCAGATCCTGGGCTTTTTTCGTGTTTGAATCACGTAGTAATGTGGTAACACACTGAAGCAGTCAATAAAACCTGGTTTCGATCAATATTTTAGAGGATAACACCGGTTAGGTCTTGGTTAGGTCTGGGGTATGCCCGCATCTGGCTCATGATTTTGCCATCTTCGCATATTTGTTGGCCTGATCCTGGGGTTTTTTCGTGTTTGAATCACGTAGTAATGTGGTAACAAACTGAAGCAGTCAATAAAACCTGGCTTCGATCAATATTTCAGAGGATAACACCGGTTAGGTCTGGGTTAGGTCCGGGATATGCCCGCATCTGGCTCATGATTTTGCCTTCTTCGCATACTTGTTGGCCAGATCCTGGGTATTTTCTGTGTTTGAAACACGTAGTAATGTGGTAACACACTGAAGCAGTCAATTAAACCTGTTTTCGATCAATATTTCGGAGGATAACACCGGTTAGGTCTGGGTTAGGTCTGGGATATGCGCGCATCTGGCTTATACTTTCGCATTTTTCGCAAACTTGTTGGCTAGATCCTGGGTTTTTTTCGTGTTTGAATCACGTAGTAATGTGGTAACACACTGAAGCTGTCAATAAAACCTGGTTTCGATCAATATTTTAGAGGATAACACCGGTTAGGTCTGGGTTAGGTCTGGGGTATGCCCGCATCTGGCTCATGATTTTGCCTTCTTCGCATATTTGTTGGCCTGATCCTGGGGTTTTTTCGTGTTTGAATCACGTAGTAATGTGGTAACACACTGAAGCAGTCAATAAAACCTGGTTTCGATCAATATTTTAGAGGATAACACCGGTTAGGTCTGGGTTAGGTCTGGGGTATGCCCGCATCTGGCTCATGATTTTGCCTTCTTCGCATATTTGTTGGCCTGATCCTGGGGTTTTTTCTTGTTTGAATCACGTAGTAATGTGGTAACAAACTGAAGCAGTCAATTAAACCTGGTTTCGATCAATATTTTAAAGGATAACACCGGCTAGGTCTGGGTTAGGTCTGGGATATGCCCGCATCTGGCTCACGATTTTACCTTCTTCGCATACTTGTTGGCCAGATCCTGGGTTTTTTTCGTGTTTGAATCACGTAGTAATGTGGTAACACACTGAAGCAGTCAATTAAACCTGGTTTCGATCAATATTTTAGAGGATAACACCGGTTAGGTCTGGGTTAGGTCTGGGTTATGCCCGCATCGGGCTCACGATTTTGCCTTCTTCGCATACTTGTTGGCCAGATCCTGGGTTTTTTTCGTGTTTGAATCACGTAGTAATGTGGTAACACACTGAAGCAGTCAATTAAACCTGGTTTCGATCAATATTTCAGATGATAACACCGGTTAGGTCTGGGTTAGGTCTGGGAAATGCGCGCATCTGGCTTATACTTTCGCCATTTTCGCAAACTTGTTGGCCAGATCCTGGGTTTTTTTCGTGTTTGAATCACGTAGTAATATGGTAACACACTGAAGCAGTCAATTAAACCTGGTTTCGATCAATATTTTAGAGGATAACACCGGTTAGGTCTGGGTTAGGTCTGGGTTATGCCCGCATCTGGCTCATGAATTTGCCTTCTTCGCATACTTGTTGGCCAGATCCTGGGTTTTTTTCGTGTTTGAATTATGTAGTAATGTGGTAACACACTGAAGCAGTCAATTAAACCTGGTTTCGATCAATATTTTAAAGGATAACACCGGCTAGGTCTGGGTTAGGTCTGGGATATGCCCGCATCTGGCTCACGATTTTACCTTCTTCGCATACTTGTTGGCCAGATCCTGGGTTTTTTTCGTGTTTGAATCACGTAGTAATGTGGTAACACACTGAAGCAGTCAATTAAACCTTGTTTCGATCAATATTTCAGAGGATAACACCGGTTAGGTCTGGGTTAGGTCTGGGTTATGCCCGCATCTGGCTCATGATTTTGCCTTCTTCGCATACTTGTTGGCCAGATCTTGGGTTTTTTTCGTGTTTGAATCACGTAGTAATGTGGTAACACACTGAAGTAGTCAATTAAACCTGGTTTCGATCAATATTTTAGAGGATAACACCGGTTAGGTCTGGGTTAGGTCTGGGTTATGCCCGCATCTGGCTCACGAGTTTGCCTTCTTCGCATACTTGTTGGCTAGATCCTGGGTTTTTTTCCGGTTTGAATAACGCAGTAATGTGGTACCACACTGAAGCAGTCAATTAAACCTGGTTTCGATCAATATTTCAGATGATAACACCGGTTAGGTCTGGGTTAGGTCTGGGAAATGCGCGCATCTGGCTTATACTTTCGCCATTTTCGCAAACTTGTTGGCAAGATCCTGGGTTTTTTTCGTGTTTGAATCACGTAGTAATGTGGTAACACACTGAAGCAGTCAATTAAACCTGGTTTCGATCAATATTTCAGAGGATAACACCGGTTAGGTCTGGGTTAGGTCTGGGTTATGCCCGCATCTGGCTCATGATTTTGCCTTCTTCGCAAACTTGTTGGCCAGATCCTGGGTATTTTCCGTGTTTGAATCACGTAGTAAAGTGGTAACACACTGAAGCAGTCAATTAAACCTGGTTTCGATCAATATTTTAGAGGATAACACCGGTTAGGTCTGGGTTAGGTCTAGGTTATGCCCGCATCTGGCTCATGATTTTGCCTTCTTCGCATACTTGTTGGCCAGATCTTGGGTTTTTTTCGTGTTTGAATCACGTAGTAATGTGGTAACACACTGAAGCAGTCAATTAAACCTGGTTTCGATCAATATTTTAGAGGATAACACCGGTTAGGTCTGGGTTAGGTCTGGGTTATGCCCGCATCTGGCTCATGATTTTGCCTTCTTCGCATACTTGTTGGCCAGATCTTGGGTTTTTTTCATGTTTGAATCACGTAGTAATGTGGTAACACACTGAAGCAGTCAATTAAACCTGGTTTCGATCAATATTTCAGAGGATAACACCGGTTAGGTCTGGGTTAGGTCTGGGAAATGCGCGCATCTGGCTTATTCTTTCGCCTTCTTCGCATACTTCTTGGCCAGATCCTGGGTTTTTTTCGTATTTGTATCACGTAGTAATGTGGTACCACACAGAAACAGTCCATTAAACCTGGTTTCGGACAGTATTTTGGTGGATAACACTGGTTAGGCCTGGGTTTCGTCTGGGTTATGTCCGCACCTGGCTCATGATTTTGCCTTCTTCGCATACTTGTTGGCCAGATCCTGGGTTTTTTTCGTGTTTGAATCACGTAGTAATGTGGTAACACACTGAAGCAGTCAATTAAACCTGGTTTCGATCAATATTTCAGAGGATAACACCGGTTAGGTCTGGGTTAGGTCTGGGTTATGCCCGCATCTGGCTCATGATTTTGCCTTCTTCGCAAACTTGTTGGCCAGATCCTGGGTATTTTCCGTGTTTGAATCACGTAGTAATGTGGTAACACACTGAAGCAGTCAATTAAACCTGGTTTCGATCAATATTTTAGAGGATAACACCGGTTAGGTCTGGGTTAGGTCTGGGTTATGCCCGCATCTGGCTCATGATTTTGCCTTCTTCGCATACTTGTTGGCCAGATCTTGGGTTTTTTTCGTGTTTGAATCACGTAGTAATGTGGTAACACACTGAAGCAGTCAATTAAACCTGGTTTCGATCAATATTTTAGAGGATAACACCGGTTAGGTCTGGGTTAGGTCTGGGTTATGCCCGCATCTGGCTCATGATTTTGCCTTCTTCGCATACTTGTTGGCCAGATCTTGGGTTTTTTCGTGTTTGAATCACGTAGTAATGTGGTAACACACTGAAGCAGTCAATTAAACCTGGTTTCGATCAATATTTCAGAGGATAACACCGGTTAGGTCTGGGTTAGGTCTGGGAAATGCGCGCATCTGGCTTATTCTTTCGCCTTCTTCGCATACTTCTTGGCCAGATCCTGGGTTTTTTTCGTGTTTGAATCACGTAGGAATGTGGTACCACACTGAAGCAGTCAATTAAACCTGGTTTCGATCAATATTTTAGAGGATAAGGTCGGTTAGGTCTGGGTTAGGTCTGGGAAATGCGCGCATCTGGCTTATACTTTCGCCTTTTTCGCAAACTTGTTGGCCAGATCCTGGGTAGTTTCCGTGTTTGAAACACGTAGTAATGTGGTAACACACTGAAGCAGTCAATTAAACCTGGTTTCGATCAATATTTTAGAGGATAACACCGGTTAGGTCTGGGTTAGGTCTGGGATATGCGCGCATCTGGCTTATACTTTCGCCTTTTTCGCAAACTTGTTGGCCAGATCCTGGGTAGTTTCCGTGTTTGAAACACGTAGTAATGTGGTAACACACTGAAGCAGTCAATTAAACCTGGTTTCGATCAATATTTTAGAGGATAACACCGGTTAGGTCTGGGTTAGGTCTGGGATATGCGCGCATCTGGCTTATACTTTCGCCTTTTTCGCAAACTTGTTGGCCAGATCCTGGGTTTTTTTCGTGTTTGAATCACGTAGTAATGTGGTACCACACAGAAACAGTCCATTAAACCTGTATTCGGACAGTATTTTAGAGGATAACGCCGGTTAGGTCTGGGTTAGGTCTGGGATTTGCGCGCTTCTGGCTTATACCTTCGCCTTTTTCGCAAACTTGTTGGCCAGATCCTGGGTATTTTCCGTGTTTGAAACACGTAGTAATGTGGTAACACACTGAAGCAGTCAATAAAACCTGGTTTCGATCAATATTTTAGAGGATAACGCCGGTTAGGTCTGGGTTAGGTCTGGGTTATGCCCGCACCTGGCTCATGATTTTGCCTTCTTCGCATACTTGTTGGCCAGATCCTGGGTTTTTTTCGTGTTTGAATCATGTAGTAATGTGATAACACACTGAAGCAGTCAATTAAACCTGGTTTCGATCAATATTTTAGAGGATAACGCCGGTTAGGTCTGGGTTAGGTCTGGGTTATGCCCGCACCTGGCTCATGATTTTGCCTTCTTCGCATACTTGTTGGCCAGATCCTGGGTTTTTTCCGTGTTTGAATCACGTAGTAATGTGGTAACACACTGAAGCAGTCAATTAAACCTGGTTTCGATCAATATTTTAGAGGATAACACCGGTTAGGTCTGGGATAGGTCCGGAATATGCCCGCATCTGGCTCATGATTTTGCCTTCTTCGCATACTTGTTGGCCAGATCCTGGGTTTTTTTCGTGTTTGAATCATGTAGTAATGTGATAACACACTGAAGCAGTCAATTAAACCTGGTTTCGATCAATATTTTAAAGGATAACACCGGTTAGGTCTGGGTTAGGTCTGGGATATGCGCGCATCTGCCTTATACTTTCACCTTTTTCGCAAACTTGTTGGCCAGATCCTGGGTTTTTTTCGTGTTTGAATCACGTAGTAATGTAGTAACACACTGAAGCAGTCAATTAAACCTGGTTTCGATCAATATTTTAGAGGATAACACCGGTTAGGTCTGGGTTAGGTCTGGGATATGCGCGCATCTGGCTTATGCTTTCGCCTTTTTCGCAAACTTGTTGGCCAGATCCTAGGTTTTTTTCGTGTTTGAATCATGTAGTAATGTGGTAACACACTGAAGCAGTCAATTAAACCTGGTTTCGATCAATATTTTAGAGGATAACACCGGTTAGGTCTGGGTTAGGTCTGGGATATGCGCGCATCTGGCTTATGCTTTCGCCATTTTCGCAAACTTGTTGGCCAGATCCTGGGTTTTTTCCGTGTTTGAATCACGTAGTAATGTTGTACCACACTGAGGCAGTCAATTAAACCTGGATTCGGACAGTATTTTAGAGGATAACACCGGTTAGGTCTGGGTTAGGTCTGGGAAATGCGCGCATCTGGCTTATACTTTCGCCTTTTTCGCAAACTTGTTGGCCAGATCCTGGGTTTTTTTCGTGTTTGAATCATGTAGTAATGTGGTAGCACACTGAAGCAGTCAATTAAACCTGGTTTCGATCAATATTTCAGAGGATAACACCGGTTAGGTCTGGGTTAGGTCTGGGAAATGCGCGCATCTGCCTTATACTTTCACCTATTTCGCAAACTTGTTGGCCAGATCCTGGGTTTTTTCCGTGATTGAATCACGTAGTAATGTGGTACCACACTGAAGCAGTCAATTAAACCTGGTTTCGATCAATATTTTAGAGGATAACGCCGGTTAGGTCTGGGTTAGGTCTGGGATATGCGCGCATCTGGCTTATACTTTCGCCTTTTTCGCAAACTTGTTGGCCAGATCCTGGGTTTTTTTCGTGTTTGAATCACGTAGTAATGTGGCAACACACTGAAGCAGTCAATTAAACCTTGTTTCGATCAATATTTTAGAGGATAACACCGGTTAGGTCTGGGATAGGTCCGGGATATGCCCGCATCTGGCTCATGATTTTGCCTTCTTCGCATACTTGTTGGCCAGATCCTGGGTTTTTTTCGTGTTTGACTCACGTAGTAATGTGGTAACACACTGAAGCAGTCAATTAAACCTGGTTTCGATCAATATTTCAGAGGATAACACCGGTTAGGTCTGGGTTAGGTCTGGGTTATGCCCGCATCTGGCCCATGATTTTGCCTTCTTCGCATACTTGTTGGCCAGATCCTGGGTTTTTTTCGTGTTTGAATCATGTAGTAATGTGGTAACACACTGAAGCAGTCAATTAAACCTGGTTTCGATCAATATTTTAGAGGATAACACCGGCTAGGTCTGGGTTAGGTCTGGGTTATGCCCGCATCTGGCTCATGATTTTGCCTTCTTCGCATACTTGTTGGCCAGATCCTGGGTATTTTCCGTGTTTGAAACACGTAGTAATGTGGTAACACACTGAAGCAGTCAATAAAACCTGGTTTCGATCAATATTTTAGAGGATAACACCGGTTCCGTCTGGGTTAGGTCTGGGTTATGCCCGCATCTGGCTCATGATTTTGCCTTCTTCGCATACTTGTTGGCCAGATCCTGGGTTTTTTTCGTGTTTGAATCAGGTAGTAATGTGGTAACACACTGAAGCAGTCAATTAAACCTGGTTTCGATCAATATTTTAGAGGATAACACCGGTTCCGTCTGGGTTAGGTCTGGGTTATGCCCGCATCTGGCTCATGATTTTGCCTTCTTCGCATATTTGTTGGCCTGATCCTGGGGTTTTTTCGTGTTTGAATCACGTAGTAATGTGGTAACACACTGAAGCAGTCAATAAAACCTGGTTTCGATCAATATTTTAGAGGATAACACCGGTTAGGTCTGGGTTAGGTCTGGGGTATGCCCGCATCTGGCTCATGATTTTGCCTTCTTCGCATATTTGTTGGCCTGATCCTGGGGTTTTTTCGTGTTTGAATCACGTAGTAATGTGGTAACACACTGAAGCAGTCAATAAAACCTGGTTTCGATCAATATTTTAGAGGATAACACCGGTTAGGTCTGGGTTAGGTCTGGGGTATGCCCGCATCTGGCTCATGATTTTGCCTTCTTCGCATATTTGTTGGCCTGATCCTGGGGTTTTTTCGTGTTTGAATCACGTAGTAATGTGGTAACAAACTGAAGCAGTCAATAAAACCTGGTTTCGATCAATATTTCAGAGGATAACACCGGTTAGGTCTGGGCTAGGTCCGGGATATGCCCGCATCTGGCTCATGATTTTGCCTTCTTCGCATACTTGTTGGCCAGATCCTGGGTATTTTCCGTGTTTGAAACACGTAGTAATGTGGTAACACACTGAAGCAGTCAATAAAACCTGGTTTCGATCAATATTTTAGAGGATAACACCGGTTAGGTCTGGGTTAGGTCTGGGATTTGCGCGCATCTGGCTTATACTTTCGCCTTTTTCGCAAACTTGTTGGCCAGATCCTAGGTTTTTTTCGTGTTTGAATCATGTAGTAATGTGGTAACACACTGAAGCAGTCAATTAAACCTGGTTTCGACCAATATTTCAGAGGATAACACCGGTTCTGTCTGGGTTAGGTCTGGGTTATGCCCGCATCTGGCTCATGATTTTGCCTTCTTCGCATACTTGTTGGCCAGATCCTGGGTTTTTTTCGTGTTTGAATCATGTAGTAATGTGGTAACACACTGAAGCAGTCAATTAAACCTGGTTTCGATCAATATTTCGGAGGATAACACCGGTTAGGTCTGGGTTAGGTCTGGGATATGCGCGCATCTGGCTTATACTTTCGCCTTTTTCGCAAACTTGTTGGCTAGATCCTGGGTTTTTTTCGGGTTTGAATAACGCAGTAACGTGGTACCACACTGAAGCAGTCAATAAAACCTGGTTTCGATCAATATTTTAGAGGATAACACCGGTTAGGTCTGGGTTAGGTCTGGGGTATGCCCGCATCTGGCTCATGATTTTGCCTTCTTCGCATACTTGTTGGCCAGATCCTGGGTTTTTTCGTGTTTGAATCACGTAGTAATGTGGTAACACACTGAAGCAGTCAATTAAACCTGGTTTCGATCAATATTTCAGAGGATAACACCGGTTAGGTCTGGGTTAGGTCTGGGAAATGCGCGCATCTGGCTTATTCTTTCGCCTTCTTCGCATACTTGTTGGCCAGATCCTGGGTTTTTTTCGTGTTTGAATCACGTAGTAATGTGGTAACACACTGAAGCAGTCAATTAAACCTGGTTTCGATCAATATTTTAGAGGATAACACCGGTTCCGTCTGGGTTAGGTATGGGTTATGCCCGCATCTGGCTCATGATTTTGCCTTCTTCGCATACTCGTTGGCCAGATCCTGGGCTTTTTTCGTGTTTGAATCACGTAGTAATGTGGTAACACACTGAAGCAGTCAAGAAAACCTGGTTTCGATCAATATTTTAGAGGATAACACCGGTTAGGTCTGGGTTAGGTCTGGGGTATGCGCGCATCTGGCTTATACTTTCACCTTTTTCGCAAACTTGTTGGCCAGATCCTGGGTTTTTTCCGTGTTTGAATCACGTAGTAATGTGGTAACACACTGAAGCAGTCAATAAAACCTGGTTTCGATCAATATTTTAGAGGATAACACCGGTTAGGTCTGGGTTAGGTCTGGGATTTGCGCGCATCTGGCTTATACTTTCGCCTTTTTCGCAAACTTGTTGGCTAGATCCTGGGTTTTTTTCGGGTTTGAATAACGCAGTAATGTGGTACCACACTGAAGCAGTCAATTAAACCTGGTTTCGATCAATATTTCAGAGGATAACACCAGTTAGGTCTGGGTTAGGTCTGGGAAATGCGCGCATCTGGCTTATACTTTCGCCTTTTTCGCAAACTTGTTGGCCAGATCCTGGGTTTTTTTCGTGTTTGAATCACGTAGTAATGTGGTAACACACTGAAGCAGTCAACTAAACCTGGTTTCGATCAATATTTCAGAGGATAACACCGGTTAGGTCTGGGTTAGGTCTGGGTTATGCCCGCATCTTGTTCATGATTTTGCCTTCTTCGCATACTTGTTGGCCAGATCCTAGGTTTTTTTCGTGCTTGAATCATGTAGTAATGTGGTAACACACTGAAGCAGTCAATTAAACCTGGTTTCGATCAATATTTTAGAGGATAACACCGGTTAGGTCTGGGTTAGGTCTGGGATATGCGCGCATCTGGCTTATGCTTTCGCCATTTTCGCAAACTTGTTGGCCAGATCCTGGGTTTTTTCCGTGTTTGAATCACGTAGTAATGTTGTACCACACTGAAGCAGTCAATTAAACCTGATTTCGATCAATATTTTAGAGGATAACGCCGGTTAGGGCTGGGTTAGGTCTGGGATATGCGCGCATCTGGCTTATACTTTCGCCTTTTTCGCAAACTTGTTGGCCAGATCCTGGGTTTTTTTCGTGTTTGAATCACGTAGTAATGTGGTAACACACTGAAGCAGTCAATTAAACCTTGTTTCGATCAATATTTTAGAGGATAACACCGGTTAGGTCTGGGATAGGTCCGGGATATGCCCGCATCTGGCTCATGATTTTGCCTTCATCGCATACTTGTTGGCCAGATCCTGGGTTTTTTCCGTGTTTGAATCACGTAGTAATGTGGTAACACACTGAAGCAGTCAATTAAACCTGGTTTCGATCAATATTTTAGAGGATAACACCGGCTAGGTCTGGGTTAGGTCTTGGTTATGCCCGCATCTGGCTCATGATTTTGCCTTCTTCGCATACTTGTTGGCCAGATCCTGGGTATTTTCCGTGTTTGAAACACGTAGTAATGTGGTAACACACTGAAGCAGTCAATAAAACCTGGTTTCGATCAATATTTTAGAGGATAACACCGGTTAGGTCTGGGTTAGGTCTGGGATTTGCGCGCATCTGGCTTATACTTTCGCCTTTTTCGCAAACTTGTTGGCCAGATCCTGGGTATTTTCCGTGTTTGAATCACGTAGTAATGTGGTAACACACTGAAGCAGTCAATTAAACCTGGTTTCGATCAATATTTCAGAGGATAACACCGGTTAGGTCTGGGTTAGGTCTGGGTTATGCCCGCATCTGGCTCATGATTTTGCCTTCTTCGCATACTTGTTGGCCAGATCCTGGGTATTTTCTGTGTTTGAAACACGTAGTAATGTGGTAACACACTGAAGCAGTCAATTAAACCTGGTTTCGATCAATATTTCGGAGGATAACACCGGTTAGGTCTGGGTTAGGTCTGGGATATGCGCGCATCTGGCTTATACTTTCGCCTTTTTCGCAAACTTGTTGGCTAGATCCTGGGTTTTTTTCGGGTTTGAATAACGCAGTAACGTGGTACCACACTGAAGCAGTCAATTAAACCTGGTTTCGATCAATATTTTAGAGGATAACGCCGGTTAGGTCTGGGTTAGGTCTGGGAAATGCGCGCATCTGGCTTATACTTTCGCCTTTTTCGCAAACTTGTTGGCCAGATCCTGGGTTTTTTCCGTGTTTGAATCACGTAGTAATGTGGTAACACACTGAAGCAGTCCATAAAACCTGGTTTCGATCAATATTTCAGAGGATAACACCGGTTAGGTCTGGGTTAGGTCTGGGATATGCGCGCATGTGGCTTATACTTTCACCTTTTTCGCAAACTTGTTGGCCAGATCCTGGGTTTTTTCCGTGTTTGAATCACGTAGTAATGTGGTAACACACTGAAGCAGTCAATAAAACCTGGTTTCGATCAATATTTTAGAGGAAAACACCGGTTAGGTCTGGGTTAGGTCTGGGATATGCGCGCATCTGGCTTATACTTTCGCCTTTTTCGCAAACTTGTTGGCTAGATCCTGGGTTTTTTTCGGGTTTGAATAACGCAGTAATGTGGTACCACACTGAAGCAGTCAATTAAACCTTGTTTCGATCAATATTTCAGAGGATAACACCGGTTAGGTCTGGGTTAGGTCTGGGATATGCGCGCATCTGGCTTATACTTTCGCATTTTTCGCAAACTTGTTGGCCAGATCCTGGGCTTTTTTCGTGTTTGAATCACGTAGTAATGTGGTACCACACAGAAACAGTCCATTAAACCTGGATTCGGACAGTATTTTAGAGGATAACACCGGTTAGGTCTGGGTTAGGTCTGGGAAATGCGCGCATCTGGCTCATGATTTTGCCTTCATCGCATACTTGTTGGCCAGATCCTGGGTTTTTTCCGTGTTTGAATCACGTAGTAATGTGGTAACACACTGAAGCAGTCAATTAAACCTGGTTTCGATCAATATTTCAGAGGATAACACCGGTTAGGTCTGGGTTAGGTCTGGGAAATGCGCGCATCTGGCTTATACTTTCGCCTTTTTCGCAAACTTGTTGGCCAGATCCTGGGTTTTTTTCGTGTTTGAATCACGTAGTAATGTGGTAACACACTGAAGCAGTCAATTAAACCTGGTTTCGATCAATATTTCAGAGGATAACACCGGTTAGGTCTGGGTTAGGTCTGGGATATGCGCGCATCTGGCTTATACTTTCGCATTTTTCGCAAACTTGTTGGCCAGATCCTGGGTTTTTTTCGTGTTTGAATCACGTAGTAATGTGGTACCACACAGAAACAGTCCATTAAACCTGGTTTCGGACAGTATTTTGGTGGATAACACTGGTTAGGCCTGGGTTTCGTCTGGGATATGTCCGCACCTGGCTCATGATTTTGCCTTCTTCGCATACTTGTTGGCCAGATCCTGGGTTTTTTTCGTGTTTGAATCACGTAGTAATGTGGTACCACACTGATGCAGTGAATTAAACCTGGTTTCGATCAATATTTGAGAGCATAACACCGGTTAGGTCTGGCTTAAGTCTGGGATTTGCGCGCATCTGGCTTATACTTTCGCCTTTTTCGCAAACTTGTTGGCCAGATCCTGGGTTTTTTTCGTGTTTGAATCACGTAGTAATGTGGTACCACACAGAAACAGTCCATTAAACCTGGTTTCGATCAATATTTCAAAGGATAACACCGGTTAGGTCTGGGTTAGGTCTGGGAAATGCGCGCATCTGTCTTATACTTTCGCCTTCTTCGCAAACTTGTTGGCCAGATCCTGGGTATTTTCCGTGTTTGAATCACGTAGTAAAGTGGTAACACACTGAAGCAGTCAATTAAACCTGGTTTCGATCAATATTTTAGAGGATAACACCGGTTAGGTCTGGGTTAGGTCTGGGTTATGCCCGCATCTGGCTCATGATTTTGCCTTCTTCGCATACTTGTTGGCCAGATCTTGGGTTTTTTTCGTGTTTGAATCACGTAGTAATGTGGTAACACACTGAAGCAGTCAATTAAACCTGGTTTCGATCAATATTTTAGAGGATAACACCGGCTAGGTCTGGGTTAGGTCTTGGTTATGCCCGCATCTGGCTCATGATTTTGCCTTCTTCGCATACTTGTTGGCCAGATCCTGGGTATTTTCCGTGTTTGAAACACGTAGTAATGTGGTAACACACTGAAGCAGTCAATAAAACCTGGTTTCGATCAATATTTTAGAGGATAACACCGGTTAGGTCTGGGTTAGGTCTGGGATTTGCGCGCATCTGGCTTATACTTTCGCCTTTTTCGCAAACTTGTTGGCCAGATCCTGGGTATTTTCCGTGTTTGAATCACGTAGTAATGTGGTAACACACTGAAGCAGTCAATTAAACCTGGTTTCGATCAATATTTCAGAGGATAACACCGGTTAGGTCTGGGTTAGGTCTGGGTTATGCCCGCATCTGGCTCATGATTTTGCCTTCTTCGCATACTTGTTGGCCAGATCCTGGGTATTTTCTGTGTTTGAAACACGTAGTAATGTGGTAACACACTGAAGCAGTCAATTAAACCTGGTTTCGATCAATATTTCGGAGGATAACACCGGTTAGGTCTGGGTTAGGTCTGGGATATGCGCGCATCTGGCTTATACTTTCGCCTTTTTCGCAAACTTGTTGGCTAGATCCTGGGTTTTTTTCGGGTTTGAATAACGCAGTAACGTGGTACCACACTGAAGCAGTCAATTAAACCTGGTTTCGATCAATATTTTAGAGGATAACGCCGGTTAGGTCTGGGTTAGGTCTGGGAAATGCGCTCATCTGGCTTATACTTTCGCCTTTTTCGCAAACTTGTTGGCCAGATCCTGGGTATTTTCCGTGTTTGAAACACGTAGTAATGTGGTAACACACTGAAGCAGTCAATTAAACCTGGTTTCGATCAATATTTCAGAGGAAAACACCGGTTAGGTCTGGGTTAGGTCTGGGATATGCGCGCATCTGGCTTATACTTTCGCCTTTTTCGCAAACTTGTTGGCTAGATCCTGGGTTTTTTTCGGGTTTGAATCACGTAGTAATGTGGTAACACACTGAAGCAGTCAATTAAACCTGGTTTCGATCAATATTTCAGAGGAAAACACCGGTTAGGTCTGGGTTAGGTCTGGGATATGCGCGCATCTGGCTTATACTTTCGCCTTTTTCGCAAACTTGTTGGCTAGATCCTGGGTTTTTTTCGGGTTTGAATAACGCAGTAATGTGGTACCACACTGAAGCAGTCAATTAAACCTGGTTTCGATCAATATTTCAGAGGATAACACCGGTTAGGTCTGGGTTAGGTCTGGGATATGCGCGCATCTGGCTTATACTTTCGCATTTTTCGCAAACTTGTTGGCCAGATCCTGGGTTTTTTTCGCGTTTGAATCACGTAGTAATGTGGTACCACACAGAAACAGTCCATTAAACCTGGATTCGGACAGTATTTTAGAGGATAACACCGGTTAGGTCTGGGTTAGGTCAGGGAAATGCGCGCATCTGGCTTATGCTTTCGCCATTTTCGCAAACTTGTTGGCCAGATCCTGGGTTTTTTCCGTGTTTGAATCACGTAGTAATGTTGTACCACACTGAGGCAGTCAATTAAACCTGGATTCGGACAGTATTTTAGAGGATAACACCGGTTAGGTCTGGGTTAGGTCTGGGATATGCGCGCATCTGGCTTATGCTTTCGCCTTTTTCGCAAACTTGTTGGCCAGATCCTAGGTTTTTTTCGTGTTTGAATCATGTAGTAATGTGGTACCACACTGAAGCAGTCAATTAAACCTGGTTTCGATCAATATTTTAGAGGATAACGCCGGTTAGGTCTGGGTTAGGTCTGGGATATGCGCGCATCTGGCTTATACTTTCGCCTTTTTCGCAAACTTGTTGGCCAGATCCTGGGTTTTTTTCGTGTTTGAATCACGTAGTAATGTGGTAACACACTGAAGCAGTCAATTAAACCTGGTTTCGATCAATATTTTAGAGGATAACACCGGTTAGGTCTGGGTTAGGTCTGGGATTTGCGCGCATCTGGCTTATACTTTCGCCTTTTTCGCAAACTTGTTGGCCAGATCCTGGGTATTTTCCGTGTTTGAAACACGTAGTAATGTGGTAACACACTGAAGCAGTCAATTAAACCTGGTTTCGATCAATATTTCAGAGGATAACACCGGTTAGGTCTGGGTTAGGTCTGGGATATGCGCGTATCTGGCTTATACTTTCACCTTTTTCGCAA
Organism: Colletes latitarsis; assembly: GCF_051014445.1. Taxonomy (NCBI): domain Eukaryota; kingdom Metazoa; phylum Arthropoda; class Insecta; order Hymenoptera; family Colletidae; genus Colletes; species Colletes latitarsis. Next base: position 117,093 of record NW_027488403.1, read on the forward strand.
ACTTGTTGGCCAGATCCTGGGTTTTTTTCGTGTTTGAATCACGTAGTAATGTGGTAACACACTGAAGCAGTCAATTAAACCTGGTTTCGATCAATATTTTAGAGGATAACACCGGTTAGATCTGGGTTAGGTCTGGGATATGCGCGCATCTGGCTTATGCTTTCGCCTTTTTCGCAAACTTGTTGGCCAGATCCTAGGTTTTTTTCGTGTTTGAATCATGTAGTAATGTGGTAACACACTGAAGCAGTCAATTAAACCTGGTTTCGATCAATATTTTAGAGGATAACACCGGTTAGGTCTGGGTTAGGTCTGGGATATGCGCGAATCTGGCTTATGCTTTCGCCATTTTCGCAAACTTGTTGGCCAGATCCTGGGTTTTTTCCGTGTTTGAATCACGTAGTAATGTTGTACCACACTGAGGCAGTCAATTAAACCTGGATTCGGACAGTATTTTAGAGGATAACACCGGTTAGGTCTGGGTTAGGTCTGGGAAATGCGCGCATCTGGCTTATACTTTCGCCTTTTTCGCAAACTTGTTGGCCAGATCCTGGGTTTTTTTCGTGTTTGAATCACGTAGTAATGTGGTAACACACTGAAGCAGTCAATTAAACCTGGTTTCGATAAATATTTCAGAGGATAACACCGGTTAGGTCTGGGTTAGGTCTGGGATATGCGCGCATCTGCCTTATACTTTCACCTTTTTCGCAAACTTGTTGGCCAGATCCTGGGTTTTTTCCGTGTTTGAATCACGTAGTAATGTGGTACCACACTGAAGCAGTCAATTAAACCTGGTTTCGATCAATATTTTAGAGGATAACGCCGGTTAGGTCTGGGTTAGGTCTGGGATATGCGCGCATCTGGCTTATACTTTCGCCTTTTTCGCAAACTTGTTGGCCAGATCCTGGGTTTTTTTCGTGTTTGAATCACGTAGTAATGTGGTAACACACTGAAGCAGTCAATTAAACCTTGTTTCGATCAATATTTTAGAGGATAACACCGGTTAGGTCTGGGATAGGTCCGGGATATGCCCGCATCTGGCTCATGATTTTGCCTTCATCGCATACTTGTTGGCCAGATCCTGGGTATTTTCTGTGTTTGAAACACGTAGTAATGTGGTAACACACTGAAGCAGTCAATTAAACCTGGTTTCGATCAATATTTCGGAGGATAACACCGGTTAGGTCTGGGTTAGGTCTGGGATATGCGCGCATCTGGCTTATACTTTCGCCTTTTTCGCAAACTTGTTGGCTAGATCCTGGGTTTTTTTCGGGTTTGAATAACGCAGTAACGTGGTACCACACTGAAGCAGTCAATTAAACCTGGTTTCGATCAATATTTTAGAGGATAACGCCGGTTAGGTCTGGGTTAGGTCTGGGAAATGCGCGCATCTGGCTTATACTTTCGCCTTTTTCGCAAACTTGTTGGCCAGATCCTGGGTTTTTTCCGTGTTTGAATCACGTAGTAATGTGGTAACACACTGAAGCAGTCAATAAAACCTGGTTTCGATCAATATTTTAGAGGATAACACCGGTTAGGTCTGGGTTAGGTCTGGGATTTGCGCGCATCTGGCTTATACTTTCGCCTTTTTCGCAAACTTGTTGGCCAGATCCTGGGTATTTTCCGTGTTTGAAACACGTAGTAATGTGGTAACACACTGAAGCAGTCAATTAAACCTGGTTTCGATCAATATTTCAGAGGAAAACACCGGCTAGGTCTGGGTTAGGTCTGGGATATGCGCGCATCTGGCTTATACTTTCGCCTTTTTCGCAAACTTGTTGGCTAGATCCTGGGTTTTTTTCGGGTTTGAATCACGTAGTAATGTGGTAACACACTGAAGCAGTCAATTAAACCTGGTTTCGATCAATATTTCAGAGGAAAACACCGGTTAGCTCTGGGTTAGGTCTGGGATATGCGCGCATCTGGCTTATACTTTCGCCTTTTTCGCAAACTTGTTGGCTAGATCCTGGGTTTTTTTCGGGTTTGAATAACGCAGTCATGTGGTACCACACTGAAGCAGTCAATTAAACCTGGTTTCGATCAATATTTCAGAGGATAACACCGGTTAGGTCTGGGTTAGGTCTGGGATATGCGCGCATCTGGCTTATACTTTCGCATTTTTCGCAAACTTGTTGGCCAGATCCTGGGTTTTTTTCGCGTTTGAATCACGTAGTAATGTGGTACCACACAGAAACAGTCCATTAAACCTGGATTCGGACAGTATTTTAGAGGATAACACCGGTTAGGTCTGGGTTAGGTCAGGGAAATGCGCGCATCTGGCTTATACTTTCGCCTTTTTCGCAAACTTGTTGGCCAGATCCTGGGTTTCTTTCGTGTTTGAATCACGTAGTAATGTGGTAACACACTGAAGCAGTCAATTAAACCTGGTTTCGATCAATATTTCAGAGGATAACACCGGTTAGGTCTGGGTTAGGTCTGGGATATGTGCGCATCTGCCTTATACTTTCACCTTTTTCGCAAACTTGTTGGCTAGATCCTGGGTTTTTTTCGGGTTTGAATCACGTAGTAATGTGGTAACACACTGAAGCAGTCAATTAAACCTGGTTTCGATCAATATTTCAGAGGAAAACACCGGTTAGCTCTGGGTTAGGTCTGGGATATGCGCGCATCTGGCTTATACTTTCGCCTTTTTCGCAAACTTGTTGGCTAGATCCTGGGTTTTTTTCGGGTTTGAATAACGCAGTCATGTGGTACCACACTGAAGCAGTCAATTAAACCTGGTTTCGATCAATATTTCAGAGGATAACACCGGTTAGGTCTGGGTTAGGTCTGGGATATGCGCGCATCTGGCTTATACTTTCGCATTTTTCGCAAACTTGTTGGCCAGATCCTGGGTTTTTTTCGGGTTTGAATCACGTAGTAATGTGGTAACACACTGAAGCAGTCAATTAAACCTGGTTTCGATCAATATTTCAGAGGAAAACACCGGTTAGGTCTGGGTTAGGTCTGGGATATGCGCGCATCTGGCTTATACTTTCGCCTTTTTCGCAAACTTGTTGGCTAGATCCTGGGTTTTTTTCGGGTTTGAATAACGCAGTAATGTGGTACCACACTGAAGCAGTCAATTAAACCTGGTTTCGATCAATATTTCAGAGGATAACACCGGTTAGGTCTGGGTTAGGTCTGGGATATGCGCGCATCTGGCTTATACTTTCGCATTTTTCGCAAACTTGTTGGCCAGATCCTGGGTTTTTTTCGCGTTTGAATCACGTAGTAATGTGGTACCACACAGAAACAGTCCATTAAACCTGGATTCGGACAGTATTTTAGAGGATAACACCGGTTAGGTCTGGGTTAGGTCAGGGAAATGCGCGCATCTGGCTTATGCTTTCGCCATTTTCGCAAACTTGTTGGCCAGATCCTGGGTTTTTTCCGTGTTTGAATCACGTAGTAATGTTGTACCACACTGAGGCAGTCAATTAAACCTGGATTCGGACAGTATTTTAGAGGATAACACCGGTTAGGTCTGGGTTAGGTCTGGGATATGCGCGCATCTGGCTTATGCTTTCGCCTTTTTCGCAAACTTGTTGGCCAGATCCTAGGTTTTTTTCGTGTTTGAATCATGTAGTAATGTGGTACCACACTGAAGCAGTCAATTAAACCTGGTTTCGATCAATATTTTAGAGGATAACGCCGGTTAGGTCTGGGTTAGGTCTGGGATATGCGCGCATCTGGCTTATACTTTCGCCTTTTTCGCAAACTTGTTGGCCAGATCCTGGGTTTTTTTCGTGTTTGAATCACGTAGTAATGTGGTAACACACTGAAGCAGTCAATTAAACCTGGTTTCGATCAATATTTTAGAGGATAACACCGGTTAGGTCTGGGTTAGGTCTGGGATTTGCGCGCATCTGGCTTATACTTTCGCCTTTTTCGCAAACTTGTTGGCCAGATCCTGGGTATTTTCCGTGTTTGAAACACGTAGTAATGTGGTAACACACTGAAGCAGTCAATTAAACCTGGTTTCGATCAATATTTCAGAGGATAACACCGGTTAGGTCTGGGTTAGGTCTGGGATATGCGCGTATCTGGCTTATACTTTCACCTTTTTCGCAAACTTGTTGGCCAGATCCTGGGTTTTTTTCGTGTTTGAATCACGTAGTAATGTGGTAACACACTGAAGCAGTCAATTAAACCTGGTTTCGATCAATATTTTAGAGGATAACACCGGTTAGATCTGGGTTAGGTCTGGGATATGCGCGCATCTGGCTTATGCTTTCGCCTTTTTCGCAAACTTGTTGGCCAGATCCTAGGTTTTTTTCGTGTTTGAATCATGTAGTAATGTGGTAACACACTGAAGCAGTCAATTAAACCTGGTTTCGATCAATATTTTAGAGGATAACACCGGTTAGGTCTGGGTTAGGTCTGGGATATGCGCGAATCTGGCTTATGCTTTCGCCATTTTCGCAAACTTGTTGGCCAGATCCTGGGTTTTTTCCGTGTTTGAATCACGTAGTAATGTTGTACCACACTGAGGCAGTCAATTAAACCTGGATTCGGACAGTATTTTAGAGGATAACACCGGTTAGGTCTGGGTTAGGTCTGGGAAATGCGCGCATCTGGCTTATACTTTCGCCTTTTTCGCAAACTTGTTGGCCAGATCCTGGGTTTTTTTCGTGTTTGAATCACGTAGTAATGTGGTAACACACTGAAGCAGTCAATTAAACCTGGTTTCGATAAATATTTCAGAGGATAACACCGGTTAGGTCTGGGTTAGGTCTGGGATATGCGCGCATCTGCCTTATACTTTCACCTTTTTCGCAAACTTGTTGGCCAGATCCTGGGTTTTTTCCGTGTTTGAATCACGTAGTAATGTGGTACCACACTGAAGCAGTCAATTAAACCTGGTTTCGATCAATATTTTAGAGGATAACGCCGGTTAGGTCTGGGTTAGGTCTGGGATATGCGCGCATCTGGCTTATACTTTCGCCTTTTTCGCAAACTTGTTGGCCAGATCCCGGGTTTTTTTCGTCTTTGAATCACGTAGTAATGTGGTAACACACTGAAGCAGTCAATTAAACCTTGTTTCGATCAATATTTTAGAGGATAACACCGGTTAGGTCTGGGATAGGTCCGGGATATGCCCGCATCTGGCTCATGATTTTGCCTTCATCGCATACTTGTTGGCCAGATCCTGGGTATTTTCTGTGTTTGAAACACGTAGTAATGTGGTAACACACTGAAGCAGTCAATTAAACCTGGTTTCGATCAATATTTCGGAGGATAACACCGGTTAGGTCTGGGTTAGGTCTGGGATATGCGCGCATCTGGCTTATACTTTCGCCTTTTTCGCAAACTTGTTGGCTAGATCCTGGGTTTTTTTCGGGTTTGAATAACGCAGTAACGTGGTACCACACTGAAGCAGTCAATTAAACCTGGTTTCGATCAATATTTTAGAGGATAACGCCGGTTAGGTCTGGGTTTGGTCTGGGAAATGCGCGCATCTGGCTTATACTTTCGCCTTTTTCGCAAACTTGTTGGCCAGATCCTGGGTTTTTTCCGTGTTTGAATCACGTAGTAATGTGGTAACACACTGAAGCAGTCAATAAAACCTGGTTTCGATCAATATTTTAGAGGATAACACCGGTTAGGTCTGGGTTAGGTCTGGGATTTGCGCGCATCTGGCTTATACTTTCGCATTTTTCGCAAACTTGTTGGCCAGATCCTGGGTTTTTTTCGCGTTTGAATCACGTAGTAATGTGGTACCACACAGAAACAGTCCATCAAACCTGGATTCGGACAGTATTTTAGAGGATAACACCGGTTAGGTCTGGGTTAGGTCAGGGAAATGCGCGCATCTGGCTTATACTTTCGCCTTTTTCGCAAACTTGTTGGCCAGATCCTGGGTTTCTTTCGTGTTTGAATCACGTAGTAATGTGGTAACACACTGAAGCAGTCAATTAAACCTGGTTTCGATCAATATTTCAGAGGATAACACCGGTTAGGTCTGGGTTAGGTCTGGGATATGTGCGCATCTGCCTTATACTTTCACCTTTTTCGCAAACTTGTTGGCCAGATCCTGGGTTTTTTCCGTGTTTGAATCACGTAGTAATGTGGTAACACACTGAAGCAGTCAATTAAACCTGGTTTCGATCAATATTTTAGAGGATAACACCGGTTAGGTCTGGGTTAAGTCTGGGATTTGCGCGCATCTGGCTTATACTTTCGCCTTTTTCGCAAACTTGTTGGCCAGATCCTGGGTATTTTCCGTGTTTGAAACACGTAGTAATGTGGTAACACACTGAAGCAGTCAATTAAACCTGGTTTCGATCAATATTTCAGAGGATAACACCGGTTAGGTCTGGGTTAGGTCTGGGATATGCGCGCATCTGGCTTATACTTTCGCCTTTTTCGCAAACTTGTTGGCTAGATCCTGGGTTTTTTTCGGGTTTGAATAACGCAGTAATGTGGTACCACACTGAAGCAGTCAATTAAACCTGGTTTCGATGAATATTTCAGAGGATAACACCGGTTAGGTCTGGGTTAGGTCTGGGATATGCGCGCATCTGGCTTATACTTTCACCTTTTTCGCAAACTTGTTGGCCAGATCCTGGGTTTTTTTCGTGTTTGAATCACGTAGTAATGTGGTAACACACTGAAGCAGTCAATTAAACCTGGTTTCGATCAATATTTTAGAGGATAACACCGGTTAGGTCTGGGTTAGGTCTGGGATATGCGCGCATCTGGCTTATGCTTTCGCCTTTTTCGCAAACTTGTTGGCCAGATCCTAGGTTTTTTTCGTGTTTGAATCATGTAGTAATGTGGTAACACACTGAAGCAGTCAATTAAACCTGGTTTCGATCAATATTTTAGAGGATAACACCGGTTAGGTCTGGGTTAGGTCTGGGATATGCGCGCATCTGGCTTATACTTTCGCCTTTTTCGCAAACTTGTTGGCCAGATCCTGGGTTTTTTTCGTGTTTGAATCACGTAGTAATGTGGTAACACACTGAAGCAGTCAATTAAACCTTGTTTCGATCAATATTTTAGAGGATAACACCGGTTAGGTCTGGGATAGGTCCGGGATATGCCCGCATCTGGCTCATGATTTTGCCTTCATCGCATACTTGTTGGCCAGATCCTGGGTTTTTTCCGTGTTTGAATCACGTAGTAATGTGGTAACACACTGAAGCAGTCAATTAAACCTGGTTTCGATCAATATTTTAGAGGATAACACCGGCTAGGTCTGGGTTAGGTCTTGGTTATGCCCGCATCTGGCTCATGATTTTGCCTTCTTCGCATACTTGTTGGCCAGATCTTGGGTTTTTTTCGTGTTTGAATCACGTAGTAATGTGGTAACACACTGAAGCAGTCAATTAAACCTGGTTTCGATCAATATTTTAGAGGATAACACCGGTTAGGTCTGGGTTAGGTCTGGGTTATGCCCGCATCTGGCTCATGATTTTGCCTTCTTCGCATACTTGTTGGCCAGATCTTGGGTTTTTTTCGTGTTTGAATCACGTAGTAATGTGGTAACACACTGAAGCAGTCAATTAAACCTGGTTTCGATCAATATTTCAGAGGATAACACCGGTTAGGTCTGGGTTAGGTCTGGGAAATGCGCGCATCTGGCTTATTCTTTCGCCTTCTTCGCAAACTTGTTGGCTAGATCCTGGTTTTTTTTCGGGTTTGAATAACGCAGTAATGTGGTACCACACTGAAGCAGTCAATTAAACCTGGTTTCGATGAATATTTCAGAGGATAACACCGGTTAGGTCTGGGTTAGGTCTGGGATATGCGCGCATCTGGCTTATACTTTCACCTTTTTCGCAAACTTGTTGGCCAGATCCTGGGTTTTTTTCGTGTTTGAATCACGTAGTAATGTGGTAACACACTGAAGCAGTCAATTAAACCTGGTTTCGATCAATATTTTAGAGGATAACACCGGTTAGGTCTGGGTTAGGTCTGGGATATGCGCGCATCTGGCTTATGCTTTCGCCTTTTTCGCAAACTTGTTGGCCAGATCCTAGGTTTTTTTCGTGTTTGAATCATGTAGTAATGTGGTAACACACTGAAGCAGTCAATTAAACCTGGTTTCGATCAATATTTTAGAGGATAACACCGGTTAGGTCTGGGTTAGGTCTGGGATATGCGCGCATCTGGCTTATGCTTTCGCCATTTTCGCAAACTTGTTGGCCAGATCCTGGGTTTTTTCCGTGTTTGAATCACGTAGTAATGTTGTACCACACTGAGGCAGTCAATTAAACCTGGATTCGGACAGTATTTTAGAGGATAACACCGGTTAGGTCAGGGTTAGGTCTGGGAAATGCGCGCATCTGGCTTATACTTTCGCCTTGTTCGCAAACTTGTTGGCCAGATCCTGGGTTTTTTTCGTGTTTGAATCACGTAGTAATGTGGTAACACACTGAAGCAGTCAATTAAACCTGGTTTCGACCAATATTTCAGAGGATAACACCGGTTAGGTCTGGGTTAGGTCTGGGATATGCGCGCATCTGGCTTATACTTTCGCCTTTTTCGCAAACTTGTTGGCCAGATCCTGGGTTTTTTTCGTGTTTGAATCACGTAGTAATGTGGTAACACACTGAAGCAGTCAATTAAACCTTGTTTCGATCAATATTTTAGAGGATAACACCGGTTAGGTCTGGGATAGGTCCGGGATATGCCCGCATCTGGCTCATGATTTTGCCTTCATCGCATACTTGTTGGCCAGATCCTGGGTTTTTTCCGTGTTTGAATCACGTAGTAATGTGGTAACACACTGAAGCAGTCAATTAAACCTGGTTTCGATCAATATTTTAGAGGATAACACCGGCTAGGTCTGGGTTAGGTCTTGGTTATGCCCGCATCTGGCTCATGATTTTGCCTTCTTCGCATACTTGTTGGCCAGATCTTGGGTTTTTTTCGTGTTTGAATCACGTAGTAATGTGGTAACACACTGAAGCAGTCAATTAAACCTGGTTTCGATCAATATTTTAGAGGATAACACCGGTTAGGTCTGGGTTAGGTCTGGGTTATGCCCGCATCTGGCTCATGATTTTGCCTTCTTCGCATACTTGTTGGCCAGATCTTGGGTTTTTTTCGTGTTTGAATCACGTAGTAATGTGGTAACACACTGAAGCAGTCAATTAAACCTGGTTTCGATCAATATTTCAGAGGATAACACCGGTTAGGTCTGGGTTAGGTCTGGGAAATGCGCGCATCTGGCTTATTCTTTCGCCTTCTTCGCATACTTCTTGGCCAGATCCTGGGTTTTTTTCGTGTTTGAATCACGTAGGAATGTGGTACCACACTGAAGCAGTCAATTAAACCTGGTTTCGATCAATATTTTAGAGGATAACGCCGGTTAGGTCTGGGTTAGGTCTGGGAAATGCGCGCATCTGGCTTATACTTTCGCCTTTTTCGCAAACTTGTTGGCCAGATCCTGGGTATTTTCCGTGTTTGAATCACGTAGTAATGTGGTAACACACTGAAGCAGTCAATTAAACCTGGTTTCGATCAATATTTCAGAGGATAACACCGGTTAGGTCTGGGTTAGGTCTGGGATATGCGCGCATCTGGCTTATACTTTCGCCCTTTTCGCAAACTTGTTGGCCAGATCCTGGGTTTTTTTCGGGTTTGAATAACGCAGTAATGTGGTACCACACTGAAGCAGTCAATTAAACCTGGTTTCGATCAATATTTTAGAGGATAACGCCGGTTAGGTCTGGGTTAGGTCTGGGAAATGCGCGCATCTGGCTTATACTTTCGCCTTTTTCGCAAACTTGTTGGCCAGATCCTGGGTTTCTTTCGTGTTTGAATCACGCAGTAATGTGGTAGCACACTGAAGCAGTCAATTAAACCTGGTTTCGATCAATATTTCAGAGGATAACACCGGTTAGGTCTGGATTAGGTCTGAGATATGCGCGCATCTGGCTTATACTTTCGCCTTTTTCGCAAACTTGTTGGCCAGATCTTGGGTTTTTTTCGTGTTTGAATCGCGTAGTAATGTGGTAACACACTGAAGCAGTCAATTAAACCTGGTTTCGATCAATATTTCAGAGGATAACACCGGTTAGGTCTGGGTTAGGTCTGGGAAATGCGCGCATCTGGCTTATTCTTTCGCCTTTTTCGCAAACTTGTTGGCCAGATCCTGGGTATTTTCCGTGTTTGAAACACGTAGTAATGTGGTAACACACTGAAGCAGTCAATTAAACCTGGTTTCGATCAATATTTTAGAGGATAACACCGGTTAGGTCTGGGTTAGGTCTGGGATATGCGCGCATCTGGCTTATACTTTCGCCCTTTTCGCAAACTTGTTGGCCAGATCCTGGGTTTTTTTCGGGTTTGAATAACGCAGTAATGTGGTACCACACTGAAGCAGTCAATTAAACCTGGTTTCGATCAATATTTTAGAGGATAACGCCGGTTAGGTCTGGGTTAGGTCTGGGAAATGCGCGCATCTGGCTTATACTTTCGCCTTTTTCGCAAACTTGTTGGCCAGATCCTGGGTTTCTTTCGTGTTTGAATCACGCAGTAATGTGGTAGCACACTGAAGCAGTCAATTAAACCTGGTTTCGATCAATATTTCAGAGGATAACACCGGTTAGGTCTGGATTAGGTCTGAGATATGCGCGCATCTGGCTTATACTTTCGCCTTTTTCGCAAACTTGTTGGCCAGATCTTGGGTTTTTTTCGTGTTTGAATCGCGTAGTAATGTGGTAACACACTGAAGCAGTCAATTAAACCTGGTTTCGATCAATATTTCAGAGGATAACACCGGTTAGGTCTGGGTTAGGTCTGGGAAATGCGCGCATCTGGCTTATTCTTTCGCCTTTTTCGCAAACTTGTTGGCCAGATCCTGGGTATTTTCCGTGTTTGAAACACGTAGTAATGTGGTAACACACTGAAGCAGTCAATTAAACCTGGTTTCGATCAATATTTTAGAGGATAACACCGGTTAGGTCTGGGTTAGGTCTGGGATATGCGCGCATCTGGCTTATACTTTCGCCCTTTTCGCAAACTTGTTGGCCAGATCCTGGGTTTTTTTCGGGTTTGAATAACGCAGTAATGTGGTACCACACTGAAGCAGTCAATTAAACCTGGTTTCGATCAATATTTTAGAGGATAACGCCGGTTAGGTCTGGGTTAGGTCTGGGAAATGCGCGCATCTGGCTTATACTTTCGCCTTTTTCGCAAACTTGTTGGCCAGATCCTGGGTTTTTTTCGTGTTTGAATCACGTAGTAATGTGGTAGCACACTGAAGCAGTCAATTAAACCTGGTTTCGATCAATATTTCAGAGGATAACACCGGTTAGGTCTGGATTAGGTCTGGGATATGCGCGCATCTGCCTTATACTTTCACCTTTTTCGCAAACTTGTTGGCCAGATCCTGGGTTTTTTCCGTGTTTGAATCACGTAGTAATGTGGTAACACACTGAAGCAGTCAATAAAACCTGGTTTCGATCAATATTTTAGAGGATAACACCGGTTAGGTCTGGGTTAGGTCTGGGATTTGCGCGCATCTGGCTTATACTTTCGCCTTTTTCGCAAACTTGTTGGCCAGATCCTGGGTTTTTTTCGTGTTTGAATCACGTAGTAATGTTGTACCACACTGAGGCAGTCAATTAAACCTGGATTCGGACAGTATTTTAGAGGATAACACCGGTTAGGTCAGGGTTAGGTCTGGGAAATGCGCGCATCTGGCTTATACTTTCGCCTTGTTCGCAAACTTGTTGGCCAGATCCTGGGTTTTTTTCGTGTTTGAATCACGTAGTAATGTGGTAACACACTGAAGCAGTCAATTAAACCTGGTTTCGACCAATATTTCAGAGGATAACACCGGTTAGGTCTGGGTTAGGTCTGGGATATGCGCGCATCTGCCTTATACTTTCACCTTTTTCGCAAACTTGTTGGCCAGATCCTGGGTTTTTTCCGTGTTTGAATCACGTAGTAATGTGGTACCACACTGAAGCAGTCAATTAAACCTGGTTTCGATCAATATTTTAGAGGATAACGCCGGTTAGGTCTGGGTTAGGTCTGGGATATGCGCGCATCTGGCTTATACTGTCGCCTTTTTCGCAAACTTGTTGGCCAGATCCTGGGTTTTTTTCGTGTTTGAATCACGTAGTAATGTGGTAACACACTGAAGCAGTCAATTAAACCTTGTTTCGATCAATATTTTAGAGGATAACACCGGTTAGGTCTGGGATAGGTCCGGGATATGCCCGCATCTGGCTCATGATTTTGCCTTCATCGCATACTTGTTGGCCAGATCCTGGGTTTTTTCCGTGTTTGAATCACGTAGTAATGTGGTAACACACTGAAGCAGTCAATTAAACCTGGTTTCGATCAATATTTTAGAGGATAACACCGGCTAGGTCTGGGTTAGGTCTTGGTTATGCCCGCATCTGGCTCATGATTTTGCCTTCTTCGCATACTTGTTGGCCAGATCTTGGGTTTTTTTCGTGTTTGAATCACGTAGTAATGTGGTAACACACTGAAGCAGTCAATTAAACCTGGTTTCGATCAATATTTTAGAGGATAACACCGGTTAGGTCTGGGTTAGGTCTGGGTTATGCCCGCATCTGGCTCATGATTTTGCCTTCTTCGCATACTTGTTGGCCAGATCTTGGGTTTTTTTCGTGTTTGAATCACGTAGTAATGTGGTAACACACTGAAGCAGTCAATTAAACCTGGTTTCGATCAATATTTCAGAGGATAACACCGGTTAGGTCTGGGTTAGGTCTGGGAAATGCGCGCATCTGGCTTATTCTTTCGCCTTCTTCGCATACTTCTTGGCCAGATCCTGGGTTTTTTTCGTGTTTGAATCACGTAGGAATGTGGTACCACACTGAAGCAGTCAATTAAACCTGGTTTCGATCAATATTTTAGAGGATAACGCCGGTTAGGTCTGGGTTAGGTCTGGGAAATGCGCGCATCTGGCTTATACTTTCGCCTTTTTCGCAAACTTGTTGGCCAGATCCTGGGTATTTTCCGTGTTTGAATCACGTAGTAATGTGGTAACACACTGAAGCAGTCAATTAAACCTGGTTTCGATCAATATTTCAGAGGATAACACCGGTTAGGTCTGGGTTAGGTCTGGGATATGCGCGCATCTGGCTTATACTTTCGCCTTTTTCGCAAACTTGTTGGCCAGATCCTGGGTTTTTTTCGGGTTTGAATAACGCAGTAATGTGGTACCACACTGAAGCAGTCAATTAAACCTGGTTTCGATCAATATTTTAGAGGATAACGCCGGTTAGGTCTGGGTTAGGTCTGGGAAATGCGCGCATCTGGCTTATACTTTCGCCTTTTTCGCAAACTTGTTGGCCAGATCCTGGGTTTTTTTCGTGTTTGAATCACGCAGTAATGTGGTAGCACACTGAAGCAGTCAATTAAACCTGGTTTCGATCAATATTTCAGAGGATAACACCGGTTAGGTCTGGATTAGGTCTGAGATATGCGCGCATCTGGCTTATACTTTCGCCTTTTTCGCAAACTTGTTGGCCAGATCTTGGGTTTTTTTCGTGTTTGAATCGCGTAGTAATGTGGTAACACACTGAAGCAGTCAATTAAACCTGGTTTCGATCAATATTTCAGAGGATAACACCGGTTAGGTCTGGGTTAGGTCTGGGAAATGCGCGCATCTGGCTTATTCTTTCGCCTTTTTCGCAAACTTGTTGGCCAGATCCTGGGTATTTTCCGTGTTTGAAACACGTAGTAATGTGGTAACACACTGAAGCAGTCAATTAAACCTGGTTTCGATCAATATTTTAGAGGATAACACCGGTTAGGTCTGGGTTAGGTCTGGGATATGCGCGCATCTGGCTTATACTTTCGCCTTTTTCGCAAACTTGTTGGCCAGATCCTGGGTTTTTTTCGGGTTTGAATAACGCAGTAATGTGGTACCACACTGAAGCAGTCAATTAAACCTGGTTTCGATCAATATTTTAGAGGATAACGCCGGTTAGGTCTGGGTTAGGTCTGGGAAATGCGCGCATCTGGCTTATACTTTCGCCTTTTTCGCAAACTTGTTGGCCAGATCCTGGGTTTTTTTCGTGTTTGAATCACGTAGTAATGTGGTAGCACACTGAAGCAGTCAATAAAACCTGGTTTCGATCAATATTTTAGAGGATAACACCGGTTAGGTCTGGGTTAGGTCTGGGATTTGCGCGCATCTGGCTTATACTTTCGCCTTTTTCGCAAACTTGTTGGCCAGATCCTTGGTTTTTTTCGTGTTTGAATCACGTAGTAATGTGGTAACACACTGAAGCAGTCAATAAAACCTGGTTTCGATCAATATTTTAGAGGATAACACCGGTTAGGTCTGGGTTAGGTCTGGGATTTGCGCGCATCTGGCTTATACTTTCGCCTTTTTCGCAAACTTGTTGGCCAGATCCTTGGTTTTTTTCGTGTTTGAATCACGTAGTAATGTGGTAACACACTGAAGCAGTCAATTAAACCTGGTTTCGATCAATATTTTAGAGGATAACACCGGTTAGGTCTGGGTTAGGTCTGGGTTATGCCCGCATCTGGCTCATGATTTTGCCTTCTTCGCATACTTGTTGGCCAGATCTTGGGTTTTTTTCGTGTTTGAATCACGTAGTAATGTGGTAACACACTGAAGCAGTCAATTAAACCTGGTTTCGATCAATATTTTAGAGGATAACACCGGTTAGGTCTGGGTTAGGTCTGGGTTATGCCCGCATCTGGCTCATGATTTTGCCTTCTTCGCATACTTGTTGGCCAGATCTTGGGTTTTTTTCGTGTTTGAATCACGTAGTAATGTGGTAACACACTGAAGCAGTCAATTAAACCTGGTTTCGATCAATATTTCAGAGGATAACACCGGTTAGGTCTGGGTTAGGTCTGGGAAATGCGCGCATCTGGCTTATTCTTTCGCCTTCTTCGCATACTTCTTGGCCAGATCCTGGGTTTTTTTCGTGTTTGAATCACGTAGGAATGTGGTACCACACTGAAGCAGTCAATTAAACCTGGTTAGGTCTGGGAAATGCGCGCATCTGGCTTATACTTTCGCCATTTTCGCAAACTTGTTGGCCAGATCCTGGGTTTTTTCCGTGTTTGAATCACGTAGTAATGTGGTAACACACTGAAGCAGTCCATAAAACCTGGTTTCGATCAATATTTCAGAGGATAACACCGGTTAGGTCTGGGTTAGGTCTGGGATATGCGCGCATCTGGCTTATACTTTCACCTTTTTCGCAAACTTGTTGGCCAGATCCTGGGTTTTTTCCGTGTTTGAATCACGTAGTAATGTGGTAACACACTGAAGCAGTCAATAAAACCTGGTTTCGATCAATATTTTAGAGGATAACACCGGTTAGGTCTGGGTTAGGTCTGGGATTTGCGCGCATCTGGCTTATACTTTCGCCTTTTTCGCAAACTTGTTGGCCAGATCCTGGGTATTTTCCGTGTTTGAAACACGTAGTAATGTGGTAACACACTGAAGCAGTCAATTAAACCTGGTTTCGATCAATATTTCAGAGGAAAACACCGGTTAGGTCTGGGTTAGGTCTGGGATATGCGCGCATCTGGCTTATACTTTCGCCTTTTTCGCAAACTTGTTGGCTAGATCCTGGGTTTTTTTCGGGTTTGAATAACGCAGTAATGTGGTACCACACTGAAGCAGTCAATTAAACCTGGTTTCGATCAATATTTCAGAGGATAACACCGGTTAGGTCTGGGTTAGGTCTGGGATATGCGCGCATCTGGCTTATACTTTCGCATTTTTCGCAAACTTGTTGGCCAGATCCTGGGTTTTTTTCGTGTTTGAATCACGTAGTAATGTGGTACCACACAGAAACAGTCCATTAAACCTGGATTCGGACAGTATTTTATAGGATAACACCGGTTAGGTCTGGGTTAGGTCTGGGAAATGCGCGCATCTGGCTTATACTTTCGCCTTTTTCGCAAACTTGTTGGCCAGATCCTGGGTTTTTTTCGTGTTTGAATCACGTAGTAATGTGGTAACACACTGAAGCAGTCAATTAAACCTGGTTTCGATCAATATTTCATAGGATAACACCGGTTAGGTCTGGGTTAGGTCTGGGATATGCGCGCATCTGCCTTATACTTTCACCTTTTTCGCAAACTTGTTGGCCAGATCCTGGGTTTTTTCCGTGTTTGAATCACGTAGTAATGTGGTAACACACTGAAGCAGTCAATTAAACCTGGTTTCGATCAATATTTTAGAGGATAACACCGGTTAGGTCTGGGTTAGGTCTGGGATTTGCGCGCATCTGGCTTATACTTTCGCCTTTTTCGCAAACTTGTTGGCCAGATCCTGGGTATTTTCCGTGTTTGAAACACGTAGTAATGTGGTAACACACTGAAGCAGTCAATTAAACCTGGTTTCGATCAATATTTCAGAGGATAACACCGGTTAGGTCTGGGTTAGGTCTGGGATATGCGCGCATCTGGCTTATACTTTCGCCTTTTTCGCAAACTTGTTGGCTAGATCCTGGGTTTTTTTCGGGTTTGAATAACGCAGTAATGTGGTACCACACTGAAGCAGTCAATTAAACCTGGTTTCGATCAATATTTCAGAGGATAACACCGGTTAGGTCTGGGTTAGGTCTGGGATATGCGCGCATCTGGCTTATACTTTCGCATTTTTCGCAAACTTGTTGGCCAGATCCTGGGTTTTTTTCGTGTTTGTATCACGTAGTAATGTGGTACCACACAGAAACAGTCCATTAAACCTGGTTTCGGACAGTATTTTGGTGGATAACACTGGTTAGGCCTGGGTTTCGTCTGGGATATGTCCGCACCTGGCTCATGATTTTGCCTTCTTCGCATACTTGTTGGCCAGATCCTGGGTTTTTTTCGTGTTTGAATCACGTAGTAATGTGGTACCACACTGATGCAGTCAATTAAACCTGGTTTCGATCAATATTTGAGAGCATAACACCGGTTAGGTCTGGGTTAAGTCTGGGTTATGCCCGCATCTGGCTCATGATTTTGCCTTCTTCGCATACTTGTTGGACAGATCCTGGGATTTTTCCGTGTTTGAATCACGTAGTAATGTGGTAACACACTGAAGCAGTCCATTAAACCTGGTTTCGGACAGTATTTTGGTGGATAACACTGGTTAGGCCTGGGTTTCGTCTGGGATATGTCCGCACCTGGCTCATGATTTTGCCTTCTTCGCATACTTGTTGGCCAGATCCTGGGTATTTTCCGTGTTTGAATCACGTAGTAAAGTGGTAACACACTGAAGCAGTCAATTAAACCTGGTTTCGATCAATATTTTAGAGGATAACACCGGTTAGGTCTGGGTTAGGTCTGGGTTATGCCCGCATCTGGCTCATGATTTTGCCTTCATCGCATACTTGTTGGCCAGATCCTGGGTTTTTTCCGTGTTTGAATCACGTAGTAATGTGGTAACACACTGAAGCAGTCAATTAAACCTGGTTTCGATCAATATTTCAGAGGATAACACCGATTAGGTCTGGGTTAGGTCTGGGAAATGCGCGCATCTGGCTTATACTTTCGCCTTCTTCGCATACTTGTTGGCCAGATCCTGGGTTTTTTTCGTGTTTGAATCACGTAGGAAAGTGGTAACACACTGAAGCAGTCAATTAAACCTGGTTTCGATCAATATTTTAGAGGATAACACCGGTTAGGTCTGGGTTAGGTCCGGGATATGCCCGCATCTGGCTCATGATTTTGCCTTCTTCGCAAACTTGTTGGCCAGATCCTGGGTATTTTCCGTGTTTGAATCACGTAGTAATGTGGTAACACACTGAAGCAGTCAATTAAACCTGTTTTCGATCAATATTTTAGAGGATAACACCGGTTAGGTCTGGGTTAGGTCTGGGTTATGCCCGCATCTGGCTCATGATTTTGCCTTCTTCGCATACTTGTTGGCCAGATCTTGGGTTTTTTTCGTGTTTGAATCACGTAGTAATGTGGTAACACACTGAAGCAGTCAATTAAACCTGGTTTCGATCAATATTTCAGAGGATAACACCGGTTAGGTCTGGGTTAGGTCTGGGAAATGCGCGCATCTGGCTTATTCTTTCGCCTTCTTCGCATACTTCTTGGCCAGATCCTGGGTTTTTTTCGTGTTTGAATCACGTAGGAATGTGGTACCACACTGAAGCAGTCAATTAAACCTGGTTTCGATCAATATTTTAGAGGATAACGCCGGTTAGGTCTGGGTTAGGTCTGGGAAATGCGCGCATCTGGCTTATACTTTCGCCTTTTTCGCAAACTTGTTGGCCAGATCCTGGGTATTTTCCGTGTTTGAAACACGTAGTAATGTGGTAACACACTGAAGCAGTCAATTAAACCTGGTTTCGATCAATATTTTAGAGGATAACACCGGTTAGGTCTGGGTTAGGTCTGGGATATGCGCGCATCTGGCTTATACTTTCGCCTTTTTCGCAAACTTGTTGGCCAGATCTTGGGTTTTTTTCGTGTTTGAATCACGTAGTAATGTGGTAACACACTGAAGCAGTCAATTAAACCTGGTTTCGATCAATAGTTCAGAGGATAACACCGGTTAGGTCTGGGTTAGGTCTGGGTTATGCGCGCATCTGGCTTATACTTTCGAATTTTTCGCAAACTTGTTGGCCAGATCCTGGGTTTTTTTCGTGTTTGTATCAGGTAGTAATGTGGTACCACACAGAAACAGTCCATTAAACCTGGTTTCGGACAGTATTTTGGTGGATAACACTGGTTAGGCCTGGGTTTCGTCTGGGATATGTCCGCACCTGGCTCATGATTTTGCCTTCTTCGCATACCTGTTGGCCAGATCCTGGGTTTTTTTCGTGTTTGAATCACGTAGTAATGTGGTACCACACTGATGCAGTCAATTAAACCTGGTTTCGATCAATATTTGAGAGCATAACACCGGTTAGGTCTGGGTTAGGTCTGGGATTTGCGCGCATCTGGCTTATACTTTCGCCTTTTTCGCAAACTTGTTGGCCAGATCCTTGGTTTTTTTCGTGTTTGAATCACGTAGTAATGTGGTAACACAGTGAAGCAGTCAATTAAACCTTGTTTCGATCAATATTTTAGAGGATAACGCCGGTTAGGTCTGGGTTAGGTCTGGGAAATGCGCGCATCTGGCTTATACTTTCGCCTTTTTCGCAAACTTGTTGGCCAGATCCTGGGTTTTTTTCGTGTTTGAATCACGTAGTAATGTGGTAACACACTGAAGCAGTCAATTAAACCTGGTTTCGCTCAATATGTTAGAGGATAACACCGGTTAGGTCTGGGTTAGGTCTGGGTTATGCCCGCATCTGGCTCATGATTTTGCCTTCTTCGCATACTTGTTGGCCAGATCCTGGGTTTTTTCGTGTTTGAACCACGTAGTAATGTGGTAACACACTGAAGCAGTCAATTAAACCTGGTTTCGATCAATATTTTAGAGGATAACACCGGTTAGGTCTGGGTTAGGTCTGGGTTATGCCCGCATCTGGCTCATGATTTTGCCTTCTTCGCATACTTGGTGGCCAGATCCTGTTTTTTTTTCGTGTTTGAATCACGTAGTAATGTGGTAACACACTGAAGCAGTCAATTAAACCTGGTTTCGATCAATATTTTAGAGGATAACACCGGTTAGGTCTGGGTTAGGTCTGGGTTATGCCCGCATCTGGCTCATGATTTTGCCTTCTTCGCATACTTGTTGGCCAGATCCTGGGTTTTTTTCGTGTTTGAATCACGTAGTAATGTGGTAACACACTGAAGCAGTCAATTAAACCTGGTTTCGATCAATATTTTAGAGGATAACACCGGTTAGGTCTGGGTTAGGTCTGGGTTATGCCCGCATCTGGCTCATGATTTTGCCTTCATCGCATACTTGTTGGCCAGATCCTGGGTTTTTTTCGGGTTTGAATCACGTAGTAATGTGGTACCACACAGAAACAGTCAATTTAACCTGGTTTCGATCAATATTTTAGAGGATAACACCGGTTAGGTCTGGGTTAGGTCTGGGTTATGCGCGCATCTGGCTCATGATTTTGCCTTCATCGCATACTTGTTGGCCAGATCCTGGGTTTTTTCCGTGTTTGAATCACGTAGTAATGTGGTAACACACTGAAGCAGTCAATTAAACCTGGTTTCGATCAATATTTCAGAGGATAACAGCGGTTAGGTCTGGGTTAGGTCTGGGAAATGCGCGCATCTGTCTTATACTTTCGCCTTCTTCGCAAACTTGTTGGCCAGATCCTGGGTATTTTCCGTGTTTGAATCACGTAGTAAAGTGGTAACACACTGAAGCAGTCAATTAAACCTGGTTTCGATCAATATTTTAGAGGATAACACCGGTTAGGTCTGGGTTAGGTCTGGGTTATGCCCGCATCTGGCTCATGATTTTGCCTTCTTCGCATACTTGTTGGCCAGATCTTGGGTTTTTTTCGTGTTTGAATCACGTAGTAATGTGGTAACACACTGAAGCAGTCAATTAAACCTGGTTTCGATCAATATTTTAGAGGATAACACCGGTTAGGTCTGGGTTAGGTCTGGGTTATGCCCGCATCTGGCTCATGATTTTGCCTTCTTCGCATACTTGTTGGCCAGATCTTGGGTTTTTTTCGTATTTGAATCACGTAGTAATGTGGTAACACACTGAAGCAGTCAATTAAACCTGGTTTCGATCAATATTTCAGAGGATAACACCGGTTAGGTCTGGGTTAGGTCTGGGAAATGCGCGCATCTGGCTTATTCTTTCGCCTTCTTCGCATACTTCTTGGCCAGATCCTGGGTTTTTTTCGTGTTTGAATCACGTAGGAATGTGGTACCACACTGAAGCAGTCAATTAAACCTGGTTTCGATCAATATTTCAGAGGATAACGCCGGTTAGGTCTGGGTTAAGTCTGGGAAATGCGCGCATCTGGCTTATACTTTCGCCTTTTTCGCAAACTTGTTGGCCAGATCCTGGGTATTTTCCGTGTTTGAAACACGTAGTAATGTGGTAACACACTGAAGCAGTCAATTAAACCTGGTTTCGATCAATATTTTAGAGGATAACACCGGTTAGGTCTGGGTTAGGTCTGGGATATGCGCGCATCTGGCTTATACTTTCGCCTTTTTCGCAAACTTGTTGGCCAAATCTTGGGTTTTTTTCGTGTTTGAATCACGTAGTAATGTGGTAACACACTGAAGCAGTCAATTAAACCTGGTTTCGATCAATATTTCAGAGGATAACACCGGTTAGGTCTGGGTTAGGTCTGGGAAATGCGCGCATCTGGCTTATTCTTTCGCCTTCTTCGCATACTTCTTGGCCAGATCCTGGGTTTTTTTCGTGTTTGAATCACGTAGGAATGTGGTACCACACTGAAGCAGTCAATTAAACCTGGTTAGGTCTGGGAAATGCGCGCATCTGGCTTATACTTTCGCCTTTTTCGCAAACTTGTTGGCCAGATCCTGGGTTTTTTCCGTGTTTGAATCACGTAGTAATGTGGTAACACACTGAAGCAGTCAATTAAACCTGGTTTCGATCAATATTTTAGAGGATAACACCGGTTAGGTCTGGGTTAGGTCTGGGATTTGCGCGCATCTGGCTTATACTTTCGCCTTTTTCGCAAACTTGTTGGCCAGATCCTGGGTATTTTCCGTGTTTGAAACACGTAGTAATGTGGTAACACACTGAAGCAGTCAATTAAACCTGGTTTCGATCAATATTTCAGAGGATAACACCGGTTAGGTCTGGGTTAGGTCTGGGATATGCGCGCATCTGGCTTATACTTTCGCCTTTTTCGCAAACTTGTTGGCTAGATCCTGGGTTTTTTTCGGGTTTGAATAACGCAGTAATGTGGTACCACACTGAAGCAGTCAATTAAACCTGGTTTCGATCAATATTTCAGAGGATAACACCGGTTAGGTCTGGGTTAGGTCTGGGATATGCGCGCATCTGGCTTATACTTTCGGATTTTTCGCAAACTTGTTGGCCAGATCCTGGGTTTTTTTCGTGTTTGTATCACGTAGTAATGTGGTACCACACAGAAACAGTCCATTAAACCTGGTTTCGGACAGTATTTTGGTGGATAACACTGGTTAGGCCTGGGTTTCGTCTGGGATATGTCCGCACCTGGCTCATGATTTTGCCTTCTTCGCATACTTGTTGGCCAGATCCTGGGTTTTTTTCGTGTTTGAATCACGTAGTAATGTGGTACCACACTGATGCAGTCAATTAAACCTGGTTTCGATCAATATTTGAAAGCATAACACCGGTTAGGTCTGGGTTAAGTCTGGGTTATGCCCGCATCTGGCTCATGATTTTGCCTTCTTCGCATACTTGTTGGCCAGATCCTGGGTTTTTTCCGTGTTTGAATCACGTAGTAATGTGGTAACACACTGAAGCAGTCCATTAAACCTGGTTTCGGACAGTATTTTGGTGGATAACACTGGTTAGGCCTGGGTTTCGTCTGGGATATGTCCGCACCTGGCTCATGATTTTGCCTTCTTCGCATACTTGTTGGCCAGATCCTGGGTATTTTCCGTGTTTGAATCACGTAGTAAAGTGGTAACACACTGAAGCAGTCAATTAAACCTGGTTTCGATCAATATTTTAGAGGATAACACCGGTTAGGTCTGGGTTAGGTCTGGGTTATGCCCGCATCTGGCTCATGATTTTGCCTTCATCGCATACTTGTTGGCCAGATCCTGGGTTTTTTCCGTGTTTGAATCACGTAGTAATGTGGTAACACACTGAAGCAGTCAATTAAACCTGGTTTCGATCAATATTTCAGAGGATAACACCGGTTAGGTCTGGGTTAGGTCTGGGAAATGCGCGCATCTGGCTTATACTTTCGCCTTCTTCGCATACTTGTTGGCCAGATCCTGGGATTTTTTCGTGTTTGAATCACGTAGGAAAGTGGTAACACACTGAAGCAGTCAATTAAACCTGGTTTCGATCAATATTTTAGAGGATAACACCGGTTAGGTCTGGGTTAGGTCCGGGATATGCCCGCATCTGGCTCATGATTTTGCCTTCTTCGCAAACTTGTTGGCCAGATCCTGGGTATTTTCCGTGTTTGAATCACGTAGTAATGTGGTAACACACTGAAGCAGTCAATTAAACCTGGTTTCGATCAATATTTCAGAGGATAACACCGGTTAGGTCTGGGTTAGGTCTGGGATATGCGCGCATCTGGCTTATACTTTCGCCTTTTTCGCAAACTTGTTGGCTAGATCCTGGGTTTTTTTCGGGTTTGAATAACGCAGTAATGTGGTACCACACTGAAGCAGTCAATTAAACCTGGTTTCGATCAATATTTCAGAGGATAACACCGGTTAGGTCTGGGTTAGGTCTGGGATATGCGCGCATCTGGCTTATACTTTCGCATTTTTCGCAAACTTGTTGGCCAGATCCTGGGTTTTTTTCATGTTTGTATCACGTAGTAATGTGGTACCACACAGAAACAGTCCATTAAACCTGGTTTCGGACAGTATTTTGGTGGATAACACTGGTTAGGCCTGGGTTTCGTCTGGGATATGTCCGCACCTGGCTCATGATTTTGCCTTCTTCGCATACTTGTTGGCCAGATCCTGGGTTTTTTTCGTGTTTGAATCACGTAGTAATGTGGTACCACACTGATGCAGTCAATTAAACCTGGTTTCGATCAATATTTGAGAGCATAACACCGGTTAGGTCTGGGTTAAGTCTGGGTTATGCCCGCATCTGGCTCATGATTTTGCCTTCTTCGCATACTTGTTGGCCAGATCCTGGGTTTTTTCCGTGTTTGAATCATGTAGTAATGTGGTAACACACTGAAGCAGTCCATTAAACCTGGTTTCGGACAGTATTTTGGTGGATAACACTGGTTAGGCCTGGGTTTCGTCTGGGATATGTCCGCACCTGGCTCATGATTTTGCCTTCTTCGCATACTTGTTGGCCAGATCCTGGGTATTTTCCGTGTTTGAATCACCTAGTAAAGTGGTAACACACTGATGCAGTCAATTAAACCTGGTTTCGATCAATATTTTAGAGGATAACACCGGTTAGGTCTGGGTTAGGTCTGGGTTATGCCCGCATCTGGCTCATGATTTTGCCTTCATCGCATACTTGTTGGCCAGATCCTGGGTTTTTTCCGTGTTTGAATCACGTAGTAATGTGGTAACACACTGAAGCAGTCAATTAAACCTGGTTTCGATCAATATTTCAGAGGATAACACCGGTTAGGTCTGGGTTAGGTCTGGGAAATGCGCGCATCTGGCTTATACTTTCGCCTTCTTCGCATACTTGTTGGCTAGATCCTGGGTTTTTTTCGGGTTTGAATAACGCAGTAATGTGGTACCACACTGAAGCAGTCAATTAAACCTGGTTTCGATCAATATTTTAGAGGATAACACCGGTTAGGTCTGGGTTAGGTCCGGGATATGCCCGCATCTGGCTCATGATTTTGCCTTCTTCGCATACTTCTTGGCCAGATCTTGGGTTTTTTTCGTGTTTGAATCACGTAGTAATGTGGTAACACACTGAAGCAGTCAATTAAACCTGGTTTCGATCAATATTTCAGAGGATAACACCGGTTAGGTCTGGGTTAGGTCTGGGAAATGCGCGCATCTGGCTTATTCTTTCGCCTACTTCGCATACTTCTTGGCCAGATCCTGGGTTTTTTTCGTGTTTGAATCACGTAGGAATGTGGTACCACACTGAAGCAGTCAATTAAACCTGGTTTCGATCAATATTTTAGAGGATAACGCCGGTTAGGTCTGGGTTAGGTCTGGGAAATGCGCGCATCTGGCTTATACTTTCGCCTTTTTCGCAAACTTGTTGGCCAGATCCTGGGTACTTTCCGTGTTTGAAACACGTCGTAATGTGGTAACACACTGAAGCAGTCAATTAAACCTGGTTTCGATCAATATTTTAGAGGATAACACCGGTTAGGTCTGGGTTAGGTCTGGGATATGCGCGCATCTGGCTTATACTTTCGCCTTTTTCGCAAACTTGTTGGCCAGATCTTGGGTTTTTTTCGTGTTTGAATCACGTAGTAATGTGGTAACACACTGAAGCAGTCAATTAAACCTGGTTTCGATCAATATTTCAGAGGATAACACCGATTAGGTCTGGGTTAGGTCTGGGAAATGCGCGCATCTGGCTTATACTTTCGCCTTTTTCGCAAACTTGTTGGCCAGATCCTGGGTATTTTCCGTGTTTGAAACACGTAGTAATGTGGTAACACACTGAAGCAGTCAATTAAACCTGGTTTCGATCAATATTTTAGAGGATAACACCGGTTAGGTCTGGGTTAGGTCTGGGATATGCGCGCATCTGGCTTATACTTTCGCCTTTTTCGCAAACTTGTTGGCCAGATCCGGGGTTTTTTTCGGGTTTGAATAACGCAGTAATGTGGTACCACACTGAAGCAGTCAATTAAACCTGGTTTCGATCAATATTTTAGAGGATAACGCCGGTTAGGTCTGGGTTAGGTCTGGGAAATGCGCGCATCTGGCTTATACTTTCGCCTTTTTCGCAAACTTGTTGGCCAGATCCTGGGTTTTTTTCGTGTTTGAATCACGTAGTAATGTGGTAGCACACTGAAGCAGTCAATTAAACCTGGTTTCGATCAATATTTCAGAGGATAACACCGGTTAGGTCTGGATTAGGTCTGGGATATGCGCGCATCTGCCTTATACTTTCACCTTTTTCGCAAACTTGTTGGCCAGATCCTGGGTTTTTTCCGTGTTTGAATCACGTAGTAATGTGGTCACACACTGAAGCAGTCAATAAAACCTGGTTTCGATCAATATTTTAGAGGATAACACCGGTTAGGTCTGGGTTAGGTCTGGGATTTGCGCGCATCTGGCTTATACTTTCGCCTTTTTCGCAAACTTGTTGGCCAGATCCTGGGTATTTTCCGTGTTTGAAACACGTAGTAATGTGGTAACACACTGAAGCAGTCAATTAAACCTGGTTTCGATCAATATTTCAGAGGATAACACCGGTTAGGTCTGGGTTAGGTCTGGGATATGCGCGCATCTGGCTTATACTTTCGCCTTTTTCGCAAACTTGTTGGCTAGATCCTGGGTTTTTTTCGGGTTTGAATAACGCAGTAATGTGGCACCACACTGAAGCAGTCAATTAAACCTGGTTTCGATCAATATTTCAGAGGATAACACCGGTTAGGTCTGGGTTAGGTCTGGGATATGCGCGCATCTGGCTTATACTTTCGGATTTTTCGCAAACTTGTTGGCCAGATCCTGGGTTTTTTTCGTGTTTGTATCACGTAGTAATGTGGTACCACACAGAAACAGTCCATTAAACCTGGTTTCGGACAGTATTTTGGTGGATAACACTGGTTAGGCCTGGGTTTCGTCTGGGATATGTCCGCACCTGGCTCATGATTATGCCTTCTTCGCATACTTGTTGGCCAGATCCTAGGTTTTTTTCGTGTTTGAATCACGTAGTAATGTGGTACCACACTGATGCAGTCAATTAAACCTGGTTTCGATCAATATTTGAGAGCATAACACCGGTTAGGTCTGGGTTAAGTCTGGGTTATGCCCGCATCTGGCTCATGATTTTGCCTTCTTCGCATACTTGTTGGCCAGATCCTGGGTTTTTTCCGTGTTTGAATCACGTAGTAATGTGGTAACACACTGAAGCAGTCCATTAAACCTGGTTTCGGACAGTATTTTGGTGGATAACACTGGTTAGGCCTGGGTTTCGTCTGGGATATGTCCGCACCTGGCTCATGATTTTGCCTTCTTCGCATACTTGTTGGCCAGATCCTGGGTATTTTCCGTGTTTGAATCACGTAGTAAAGTGGTAACACACTGAAGCAGTCAATTAAACCTGGTTTCGATCAATATTTTAGAGGATAACACCGGTTAGGTCTGGGTTAGGTCTGGGTTATGCCCGCATCTGGCTCATGATTTTGCCTTCATCGCATACTTGTTGGCCAGATCCTGGGTTTTTTCCGTGTTTGAATCACGTAGTAATGTGGTAACACACTGAAGCAGTCAATTAAACCTGGTTTCGATCAATATTTCAGAGGATAACACTGGTTAGGTCTGGGTTAGGTCTGGGAAATGCGCGCATCTGGCTTATACTTTCGCCTTCTTCGCATACTTGTTGGCCAGATCCTGGGATTTTTTCGTGTTTGAATCACGTAGGAAAGTGGTAACACACTGAAGCAGTCAATTAAACCTGGTTTCGATCAATATTTTAGAGGATAACACCGGTTAGGTCTGGGTTAGGTCCGGGATATGCCCGCATCTGGCTCATGATTTTGCCTTCTTCGCAAACTTGTTGGCCAGATCCTGGGTATTTTCCGTGTTTGAATCACGTAGTAATGTGGTAACACACTGAAGCAGTCAATTAAACCTGGTTTCGATCAATATTTCAGAGGATAACACCGGTTAGGTCTGGGTTAGGTCTGGGATATGCGCGCATCTGGCTTATACTTTCGCCTTTTTCGCAAACTTGTTGGCTAGATCCTGGGTTTTTTTCGGGTTTGAATAACGCAGTAATGTGGTACCACACTGAAGCAGTCAATTAAACCTGGTTTCGATCAATATTTTAGAGGATAACACCGGTTAGGTCTGGGTTAGGTCTGGGATATGCGCGCATCTGGCTTATACTTTCGCATTTTTCGCAAACTTGTTGGCCAGATCCTGGGTTTTTTTCGTGTTTGTAACACGTAGTAATGTGGTACCACACAGAAACAGTCCATTAAACCTGGTTTCGGACAGTATTTTGGTGGATAACACTGGTTAGGCCTGGGTTTCGTCTGGGATATGTCCGCACCTGGCTCATGATTTTGCCTTCTTCGCATACTTGTTGGCCAGATCCTGGGTTTTTTTCGTGTTTGAATCACGTAGTAATGTGGTACCACACTGATGCAGTCAATTAAACCTGGTTTCGATCAATATTTGAGAGCATAACACCGGTTAGGTCTGGGTTAAGTCTGGGTTATGCCCGCATCTGGCTCATGATTTTGCCTTCTTCGCATACTTGTTGGCCAGATCCTGGGTTTTTTCCGTGTTTGAATCACGTAGTAATGTGGTAACACACTGAAGCAGTCCATTAAACCTGGTTTCGGACAGTATTTTGGTGGATAACACTGGTTAGGCCTGGGTTTCGTCTGGGATATGTCCGCACCTGGCTCATGATTTTGCCTTCTTCGCATACTTGTTGGCCAGATCCTGGGTATTTTCCGTGTTTGAATCACCTAGTAAAGTGGTAACACACTGATGCAGTCAATTAAACCTGGTTTCGATCAATATTTTAGAGGATAACACCGGTTAGGTCTGGGTTAGGTCTGGGTTATGCCCGCATCTGGCTCCTGATTTTGCCTTCATCGCATACTTGTTGGCCAGATCCTGGGTTTTTTCCGTGTTTGAATCACGTAGTAATGTGGTAACACACTGAAGCAGTCAATTAAACCTGGTTTCGATCAATATTTCAGAGGATAACACCGGTTAGGTCTGGGTTAGGTCTGGGAAATGCGCGCATCTGGCTTATACTTTCGCCTTCTTCGCATACTTGTTGGCCAGATCCTGGGATTTTTTCGTGTTTGAATCACGTAGGAAAGTGGTAACACACTGAAGCAGTCAATTAAACCTGGTTTCGATCAATATCTTAGAGGATAACACCGGTTAGGTCTGGGTTAGGTCCGGGATATGCCCGCATCTGGCTCATGATTTTGCCTTCTTCGCAAACTTGTTGGCCAGATCCTGGGTATTTTCCGTGTTTGAATCACGTAGTAATGTGGTAACACACTGAAGCAGTCAATTAAACCTGGTTTCGATCAATATTTTAGAGGATAACACCGGTTAGGTCTGGGTTAGGTCTGGGTTATGCCCGCATCTGGCTCATGATTTTGCCTTCTTCGCATACTTCTTGCCAAGATCTTGGGTTTTTTTCGTCTTTGAATCACGTAGTAATGTGGTAACACACTGAAGCAGTCAATTAAACCTGGTTTCGATCAATATTTGAGAGCATAACACCGGTTAGGTCTGGGTTAAGTCTGGGTTATGCCCGCATCTGGCTCATGATTTTGCCTTCTTCGCATACTTCTTGGCCAGATCTTGGGTTTTTTTCGTGTTTGAATCACGTAGTAATGTGGTAACACACTGAAGCAGTCAATTAAACCTGGTTTCGATCAATATTTTAGAGGATAACACCGGTTAGGTCTGGGTTAGGTCCGGGATATGCCCGCATCTGGCTCATGATTTTGCCTTCTTCGCAAACTTGTTGGCCAGATCCTGGGTATTTTCCGTGTTTGAATCACGTAGTAATGTGGTAACACACTGAAGCAGTCAATTAAACCTGGTTTCGATCAATATTTTGGTGGATAACACTGGTTAGGCCTGGGTTTCGTCTGGGATATGTCCGCACCTGGCTCATGATTTTGCCTTCTTCGCATACTTGTTGGCCAGATCCTGGGTTTTTTTCGTGTTTGAATCACGTAGTAATGTGGTACCACACTGATGCAGTCAATTAAACCTGGTTTCGATCAATATTTGAGAGCATAACACCGGTTAGGTCTGGGTTAAGTCTGGGTTATGCCCGCATCTGGCTCATGATTTTGCCTTCTTCGCATACTTGTTGGCCAGATCCTGGGTTTTTTCCGTGTTTGAATCACGTAGTAATGTGGTAACACACTGAAGCAGTCCATTAAACCTGGTTTCGGACAGTATTTTGGTGGATAACACTGGTTAGGCCTGGGTTTCGTCTGGGATATGTCCGCACCTGGCTCATGATTTTGCCTTCTTCGCATACTTGTTGGCCAGATCCTGGGTATTTTCCGTGTTTGAATCACCTAGTAAAGTGGTAACACACTGATGCAGTCAATTAAACCTGGTTTCGATCAATATTTTAGTGGATAACACCGGTTAGGTCTGGGTTAGGTCTGGGTTATGCCCGCATCTGGCTCATGATTTTGCCTTCATCGCATACTTGTTGGCCAGATCCTGGGCTTTTTCCGTGTTTGAATCACGTAGTAATGTGGTAACACACTGAAGCAGTCAATTAAACCTGGTTTCGATCAATATTTCAGAGGATAACACCGGTTAGGTCTGGGTTAGGTCTGGGAAATGCGCGCATCTGGCTTATACTTTCGCCTTCTTCGCATACTTGTTGGCCAGATCCTGGGATTTTTTCGTGTTTGAATCACGTAGGAAAGTGGTAACACACTGAAGCAGTCAATTAAACCTGGTTTCGATCAATATTTTAGAGGATAACACCGGTTAGGTCTGGGTTAGGTCCGGGATATGCCCGCATCTGGCTCATGATTTTGCCTTCTTCGCATACTTGTTGGCCAGATCCTGGGTTTTTTCCGTGTTTGAATCACGTAGTAATGTGGTAACACACTGAAGCAGTCCATTAAACCTGGTTTCGGACAGTATTTTGGTGGATAACACTGGTTAGGCCTGGGTTTCGTCTGGGATATGTCCGCACCTGGCTCATGATTTTGCCTTCTTCGCATACTTGTTGGCCAGATCCTGGGTATTTTCCGTGTTTGAATCACCTAGTAAAGTGGTAACACACTGATGCAGTCAATTAAACCTGGTTTCGATCAATATTTTAGAGGATAACACCGGTTAGGTCTGGGTTAGGTCTGGGTTATGCCCGCATCTGGCTCATGATTTTGCCTTCATCGCATACTTGTTGGCCAGATCCTGGGTTTTTTCCGTGTTTGAATCACGTAGTAATGTGGTAACACACTGAAGCAGTCAATTAAACCTGGTTTCGATCAATATTTCAGAGGATAACACCGGTTAGGTCTGGGTTAGGTCTGGGAAATGCGCGCATCTGGCTTATACTTTCGCCTTCTTCGCATACTTGTTGGCCAGATCCTGGGATTTTTTCGTGTTTGAATCACGTAGGAAAGTGGTAACACACTGAAGCAGTCAATTAAACCTGGTTTCGATCAATATTTTAGAGGATAACACCGGTTAGGTCTGGGTTAGGTCCGGGATATGCCCGCATCTGGCTCATGATTTTGCCTTCTTCGCAAACTTGTTGGCCAGATCCTGGGTATTTTCCGTGTTTGAATCACGTAGTAATGTGGTAACACACTGAAGCAGTCAATTAAACCTGGTTTCGATCAATATTTTAGAGGATAACACCGGTTAGGTCTGGGTTAGGTCTGGGTTATGCCCGCATCTGGCTCATGATTTTGCCTTCTTCGCATACTTCTTGCCAAGATCTTGGGTTTTTTTCGTGTTTGAATCACGTAGTAATGTGGTAACACACTGAAGCAGTCAATTAAACCTGGTTTCGATCAATATTTGAGAGCATAACACCGGTTAGGTCTGGGTTAAGTCTGGGTTATGCCCGCATCTGGCTCATGATTTTGCCTTCTTCGCATACTTCTTGGCCAGATCTTGGGTTTTTTTCGTGTTTGAATCACGTAGTAATGTGGTAACACACTGAAGCAGTCAATTAAACCTGGTTTCGATCAATATTTTAGAGGATAACACCGGTTAGGTCTGGGTTAGGTCCGGGATATGCCCGCATCTGGCTCATGATTTTGCCTTCTTCGCAAACTTGTTGGCCAGATCCTGGGTATTTTCCGTGTTTGAATCACGTAGTAATGTGGTAACACACTGAAGCAGTCAATTAAACCTGGTTTCGATCAATATTTTGGTGGATAACACTGGTTAGGCCTGGGTTTCGTCTGGGATATGTCCGCACCTGGCTCATGATTTTGCCTTCTTCGCATACTTGTTGGCCAGATCCTGGGTTTTTTTCGTGTTTGAATCACGTAGTAATGTGGTACCACACTGATGCAGTCAATTAAACCTGGTTTCGATCAATATTTGAGAGCATAACACCGGTTAGGTCTGGGTTAAGTCTGGGTTATGCCCGCATCTGGCTCATGATTTTGCCTTCTTCGCATACTTGTTGGCCAGATCCTGGGTTTTTTCCGTGTTTGAATCACGTAGTAATGTGGTAACACACTGAAGCAGTCCATTAAACCTGGTTTCGGACAGTATTTTGGTGGATAACACTGGTTAGGCCTGGGTTTCGTCTGGGATATGTCCGCACCTGGCTCATGATTTTGCCTTCTTCGCATACTTGTTGGCCAGATCCTGGGTATTTTCCGTGTTTGAATCACCTAGTAAAGTGGTAACACACTGATGCAGTCAACTAAAACCTGGTTTCGATCAATATTTTAGAGGATAACACCGGTTAGGTCTGGGTTAGGTCTGGGTTATGCCCGCATCTGGCTCATGATTTTGCCTTCATCGCATACTTGTTGGCCAGATCCTGGGCTTTTTCCGTGTTTGAATCACGTAGTAATGTGGTAACACACTGAAGCAGTCAATTAAACCTGGTTTCGATCAATATTTCAGAGGATAACACCGGTTAGGTCTGGGTTAGGTCTGGGAAATGCGCGCATCTGGCTTATACTTTCGCCTTCTTCGCATACTTGTTGGCCAGATCCTGGGATTTTTTCGTGTTTGAATCACGTAGGAAAGTGGTAACACACTGAAGCAGTCAATTAAACCTGGTTTCGATCAATATTTTAGAGGATAACACCGGTTAGGTCTGGGTTAGGTCCGGGATATGCCCGCATCTGGCTCATGATTTTGCCTTCTTCGCAAACTTGTTGGCCAGATCCTGGGTATTTTCCGTGTTTGAATCACGTAGTAATGTGGTAACACACTGAAGCAGTCAATTAAACCTGGTTTCGATCAATATTTTAGAGGATAACACCGGTTAGGTCTGGGTTAGGTCTGGGTTATGCCCGCATCTGGCTCATGATTTTGCCTTCTTCGCATACTTCTTGGCCAGATCTTGGGTTTTTTTCGTGTTTGAATCACGTAGTAATGTGGTAACACACTGAAGCAGTCAATTAAACCTGGTTTCGATCAATATTTCAGAGGATAACACCGGTTAGGTCTGGGTTAGGTCTGGGAAATGCGCGCATCTGGCTTATTCTTTCGCCTACTTCGCATACTTCTTGGCCAGATCCTGGGTTTTTTTCGTGTTTGAATCACGTAGGAATGTGGTACCACACTGAAGCAGTCAATTAAACCTGGTTTCGATCAATATTTTAGAGGATAACGCCGGTTAGGTCAGGGTTAGGTCTGGGAAATGCGCGCATCTGGCTTATACTTTCGCCTTTTTCGCAAACTTGTTGGCCAGATCCTGGGTACTTTCCGTGTTTGAAACACGTCGTAATGTGGTAACACACTGAAGCAGTCAATTAAACCTGGTTTCGATCAATATTTTAGAGGATAACACCGGTTAGGTCTGGGTTAGGTCTGGGATATGCGCGCATCTGGCTTATACTTTCGCCTTTTTCGCAAACTTGTTGGCCAGATCTTGGGTTTTTTTCGTGTTTGAATCACGTAGTAATGTGGTAACACACTGAAGCAGTCAATTAAACCTGGTTTCGATCAATATTTCAGAGGATAACACCGGTTAGGTCTGGGTTAGGTCTGGGAAATGCGCGCATCTGGCTTATTCTGTCGCCTTCTTCGCATACTTCTTGGCCAGATCCTGGGTTTTTTTCGTGTTTGAATCACGTAGGAATGTGGTACCACACTGAAGCAGTCAATTAAACCTGGTTTCGATCAATATTTTAGAGGATAACGCCGGTTAGGTCTGGGTTAGGTCTGGGAAATGCGCGCATCTGGCTTATACTTTCGCCTTTTAAGCAAACTTGTTGGCCAGATCCTGGGTATTTTCCGTGTTTGAAACACGTAGTAATGTGGTAACACACTGAAGCAGTCAATTAAACCTGGTTTCGATCAATATTTTAGAGGATAACACCGGTTAGGTCTGGGTTAGGCCTGGGATATGCGCGCATCTGGCTTATACTTTCGCCTTTTTCGCAAACTTGTTGGCCAGATCCGGGGTTTTTTTCGGGTTTGAATAACGCAGTAATGTGGTACCACACTGAAGCAGTCAATTAAACCTGGTTTCGATCAATATTTTAGAGGATAACGCCGGTTAGGTCTGGGTTAGGTCTGGGAAATGCGCGCATCTGGCTTATACTTTCGCCTTTTTCGCAAACTTGTTGGCCAGATCCTGGGTTTTTTTCGTGTTTGAATCACGTAGTAATGTGGTAGCACACTGAAGCAGTCAATTAAACCTGGTTTCGATCAATATTTCAGAGGATAACACCGGTTAGGTCTGGATTAGGTCTGGGATATGCGCGCATCTGCCTTATACTTTCACCTTTTTCGCAAACTTGTTGGCCAGATCCTGGGTTTTTTCCGTGTTTGAATCACGTAGTAATGTGGTAACACACTGAAGCAGTCAATAAAACCTGGTTTCGATCAATATTTTAGAGGATAACACCGGTTAGGTCTGGGTTAGGTCTGGGATTTGCGCGCATCTGGCTTATACTTTCGCCTTTTTCGCAAACTTGTTGGCCAGATCCTTGGTTTTTTTCGTGTTTGAATCACGTAGTAATGTGGTAACACACTGAAGCAGTCAATTAAACCTGGTTTCGCTCAATATTTTAGAGGATAACGCCGGTTAGGTCTGGGTTAGGTCTGGGAAATGCGCGCATCTGGCTTATACTTTCGCCTTTTTCGCAAACTTGTTGGCCAGATCCTGGGTTTTTTTCGTGTTTGAATCACGTAGTAATGTGGTAACACACTGAAGCAGTCAATTAAACCTGGTTTCGATCAATATTTTAGAGGATAACACCGGTTAGGTCTGGGTTAGGTCTGGGATATGCGCGCATCTGGCTTATGCTTTCGCCTTTTTCGCAAACTCGTTGGCCAGATCCTGGGGTTTTCTCGTGTTTGAACCACGTAGTAATGTGGTAACACACTGAAGCAGTCAATTAAACCTGGTTTCGATCAATATTTTAGAGGATAACACCGGTTAGGTCTGGGTTAGGTCTGGGTTATGCCCGCATCTGGCTCATTATTTTGCCTTCTTCGCATACTTGTTGGCCAGATCCTGGGTTTTTTTCGTGTTTGAATCACGTAGTAATGTGGTAACACACTGAAGCTGTCAATTAAACCTGGTTTCGACCAATATTTTAGAGGATAACACCGGTTAGGTCTGGGTTAGGTCTGGGTTATGCCCGCATCTGGCTCATGATTTTGCCTTCATCGCATACTTGTTGGCCAGATCCTGGGTTTTTTTCGGGTTTGAATCACGTAGTAATGTGGTACCACACAGAAACAGTCCACTAAACCTGGATTCGGACAGTATTTAGGAGGATAACACCGGTTAGGTCTGGGTTAGGTCCGGGATATGCGCGCATATGGCTTATACTTTCGCCTTTTTCGCAAACTTGTTGGCCAGATACTGGGTTTTTTCCGTGTTTGAATCACGTAGTAATGTGGTAACACACTGAAGCAGTCAATTAAACCTGGTTTCGATCAATATTTTAGAGGATAACACCGGTTAGGTCTGGGTTAGGTCTGGGTTATGCCCGCATCTGGCTCATGATTTTGCCTTCATCGCATACTTGTTGGCCAGATCCTGGGTTTTTTTCGGGTTTGAATCACGTAGTAATGTGGTACCACACAGAAACAGTCCACTAAACCTGGATTCGGACAGTATTTAGGAGGATAACACCGGTTAGGTCTGGGTTAGGTCCGGGTTATGCCCGCATCTGGCTCATGATTTTGCCTTCTTCGCATACTTGTTGGCCAGATCCTGGGTTTTTTTCGTATTTGAATCACGTAGTAATGTGGTAACACACTGAAGCAGTCAATTAAACCTGGTTTCGATCAATATTTTAGAGGATAACACCGGTTAGGTCTGGGTTAGGTCTGGGTTATGGCCGCATCTGGCTCATGATTTTGCCTTCATCGCATACTTGTTGGCCAGATCCTGGGTTTTTTCCGTGTTTGAATCACGTAGTAATGTGGTAACTCACTGAAGCAGTCAATTAAACCTGGTTTCGATCAATATTTCAGAGGATAACACCGGTTAGGTCTGGGTTAGGTCTGGGTTATGCCCGCATCTGGCTCATGATTTTGCCTTCTTCGCATACTTGTTGGCCAGATCCTGGGTTTTTTTCGTGTTTGAATCACGTAGGAATGTGGTAACACACTGAAGCAGTCAATTAAACCTGGTTTCGATCAATATTTTAGAGGATAACACCGGTTAGGTCTGGGTTTGGTCTGGGATATGCGCGCATCTGGCTTATACTTTCGCCTTCTTCGCATACTTGTTGGCCAGATCCTGGGTTTTTTTCGTGTTTGAATCACGTAGTAATGTGGTAACAAACTGAAGCAGTCAATAAAACCTGGTTTCGATCAATATTTTAGAGGATAACACCGGTTAGGTCTGGGTTCGGTCTGGGATTTGCGCGCATATGGCTTATACTTTCGCCTTTTTCGCAAACTTGTTGGCCAGATCCTGGGTTTTTTCCGTGTTTGAATCACGTAGTAATGTGGTAACACACTGAAGCAGTCAATTAAACCTGGCTTCGATCAATATTTTAGAGGATAACACCGGTTAGGTCTGGGTTAGGTCTGGGTTATGGCCGCATCTGGCTCATGATTTTGCCTTCATCGCATACTTGTTGGCCAGATCCTGGGTTTTTTCCGTGTTTGAATCACGTAGTAATGTGGTAGTACACTGAAGCAGTCAGTTAAACCTGGTTTCGATCAATATTTTAGAGGATAACACCGGTTAGGTCTGGGTTAGGTCTGGGTTATGCCCGTATCTGGCTCATGATTCTGCCTTCTTCGCATACTTGTTGGCCAGATCCTGGGTATTTTCCGTGTTTGAAACACGTAGTAATGTGGTAACACACTGAAGCAGTCAATTAAACCTGGTTTCGATCAATATTTTAGAGGATAACACCGGTTAGGTCTGGGTTAGGTCTGGGTTATGCCCGCATCTGGCTCATGATTTTGCCTTCTTCGCATACGTGTTGGCCACGTGTTGACGATAAAACTGTAAGATATAGGATGAATTAAGTTCCATGTCCCTAAAATTTTCCAAATCATAGATTTAAAAATGATTTAGATATTTAGATGATTTTAGTGTGGGTATTTATACAAGTATGTAAATCTCTCGCCCGGTCGCGAGGCGTCGCGGGCGGCCGCCTCGGCGTGGCGGATGACCTAGGCTGGGAGGGGGGTCCTGAGGGGACCCTCCTCCCGCCAGGCGGCGCCGGGTCGGACCGGTTGGGGGTAGAAGTGCCTCCCCCTACCGGTCCGACGCAAGGGGAGGCACCCTCGGCGGTCTGGTGCGGCCATGAACGCCCGGCCGCCGAGGGGTGGAAACGGGGTCGCGGGCGGTTGCGAGTTGGGGCTCGCAGCCGCCACTAAACGCGGCCCCGGGACGGATAGCGGCGGGATGGAGTGGCCCCGTCCCGCCGCTATGAGGCAGTGTGTCTACTGGGGGGACCGATTGTCCCCCCGGGGGATGGGCGCGAAACCGCGGCACGGGGAGGATACCGGAAGAATGCTTCGAGCGATTCCCGGTATCCTCCCAAAGCGTGCCGAAGGGTCACCGTGGGGTTTTTAGTGGGTAGGTCCCGCGCCTGTCGTTGTACTGGCGCGGGGAATCCCACACACCCCTCCCACCTCTCCCCAAGGAGGTGGGAGGGAGTCTTTCGAAGATTTTCCCCACGACAAAAAAAAAAAAAAAAAAAAAAAAAAAGTATGTAAATCTCTATTTATGCATAACATGTTACCCCTAAATGGGCAAGTTAATGAATTATATACATGTTAATTGTATAATAATAACCCTTTGTTCCTCATAAAAATTCATAACTGAATTGCTATCATTCTAAAAAAATCCATCCCAAAATATATTGTCAAAACTAGTAATAAATTATTTGAACAAGGTGATAACAGATTTGAAATATTTAATAAAATTTAAATACCAGTAGTATTAATAAAAGATAATATTAATACTATTTTGACACTGTTATTTGATTTTAATATTAATTATAGATACTTTGATTATTGATTTATTAAAACATAAAGTTAATGAAGTCCCAGTAGATTATAAATATTTTAAAGAGCATGAATTAGCATAGAATTTCATAAAAAATTTGATGAGTGATAGAAGTAACTTGAATAATCTGAATTTTGTAGCTTTTACTATATCTTTGGATATGGAATCACAGATTCATTTTATTAATAAAAATAGAGATAGTACTGATGATTTACTCAGGCTCGTTAAAGTAAGTGGGCCAAGTGGGAAGAATATTAAGATAGATGGATAGATATTGGTAAAAGTATTCTTCTTGTCCTTATATAGGAAATCTTTAATATTACAAATAAACTCTTTCTGTAAAATCTTGAACTTATCATTATAATTTATAGAATTAAAGTCAACGCATCTAATAATGAAAGTGAACTGAAGTATTTTATAGACTTGTCAAGAACGTTTTTTGGTATATTCCTAGCAAACGACCCGTTCAACGATCGGGATGAGTTATACGTAATTCGATTCGTCTAATTCAGTATATTATTTCATTAGTATATGCATTTCATTATCTGCGGAAATTCGGTATTTTTACAAAGTAACTAAGTATTTTAAATATATTCTGACAGGTTCACAGGTGGAAACAAGTGACTGTCGTTACCTGTGTTCAAAATGCCAGCTAGTCAAATGCTAATTTGTTAACAATAACATTTATTGAATGAAATTTCTGCTATTTCTGCAAATATCTCATTGAATAAATCACCATCTTTCTATTATATATACATTTACTAAATACATAATGGCTCAGGTATCCAATGAAGTTACTCTTATTGAAAATATAAAATATTGATAGTATTATATGTTAGAAAAAAGTGGTTTCTTCAATTTAATTCATGTAAGCATCAGTAATGAGATCTTGAAAATTGACGCTGTGATTAATTTTCAAATGGCCTCTGTGCCATTATTTCTACAACAAAATGTTGATTCATCAGTCTCTATCTACTCTACCCTTCCACAATTGCTGCGCAGTATTTTTATTTAATGTTAGTTATATAATATCACGACATTGCTCATAATTATATGTTAGCATATATGGTAATTTTAAAACAATATCTGTAACTGAGTTTGTTTTTAGAAAACCACGTTCTTTGCTTTTCAAATATCTTTATATAATGCAATGGCTTTTAAAAAATAAGGGTATAAACATCTCACCGTAAACCGTAAATAGTTTACATTTTAAAGATCCAGAAACAGGCGCTCATACGAATAAAACAGAAACTACGTGGAAGCATAGTAAACACTTTTTGCCTGAATATTGTCGGTTAGTATTTGCAGTTCCACACGTTTTTTAATATGTTTTTCTAACATATAATACAAAATAATAAATATTATATTTTCTATTTTCAGCAAAAAAGATAATTTCATTGGGTACTTAAGCCATTACGTGTTTTATAAACCTTCCAAGCAAGGAAAGGATGATTTATTTAATCAGTTCTTAAAAGAAATTTCAGAAATTTCATTTGATGATGATTGATTCTGTAAAAAATCAAAATATACCAGACTTAGATGATAATGAAATTTAATAATAAAAACAAGTTAAACCAACGTACTGCGTACAATAGTAATTTACTATATATTGTAAACACTGTCAGCGACGGGGAGACATTTTTTACTGTTGCTGCATGTACTGTCTACATACCTGGTTTTAATACTGTCCACCTGACCGACTCGTGGAAGTTCTATGCCTAAAAAAATGATTTTTATGCATCATACAAATTCTTCTACAAATTCCCATTTGACAATGTAGAATAGATCCAATTAGATAAATTATTTATAATTTTTAAAATGAACATAGCAACGATGGTCACTAGTTTCTATCTGTGAACCTGTCAAAAAATCTACTTGACCTTACTTTTTTACTGTAACTTTTTATAATAACTGTTAAAATAGTGTTTATATTATTTATTATAATGAATCTTGTTACAAAACAAACACACTTATTTTCCATTGTGAAAAGAAAACTTAAAAACTAAAAGAACATTCCTCTACATGTGCTTCTTTCACACACACACACACACACACACCACACTACCCCTCTTATCTGAAACGGTAAACTCCTAAACACTAAAGAAACTAACGAATTTTAAGTCATATTTCTAACACGCCTTCTTGACTTAAAATTTATCAAAACAACAACAAAAATTTTGCCTTTCCTAACGATTTAGTCAGTACATCTGCAATTTGATCGTCCGTAGTCACACTTATTAGTCCCTTTTTTCATAATCATAAACAAAATGATAACTTATATCTATATGCTTGGAATTTTTTGAAAATTTTCCATTTTTTGATAAGGCTATCGCTCCAATATTGTCTTCATATATTTTTACTGGATTGTCATTCTTCACGTCAAAAACAGATAAAATGCCCTTAATTGGAATGATTTCTTCTACACAATCAGCAAGAGCGTAGTATTCAGCATGCGTTGAGGCTCTGGAGACAATTTTTTGTTTTTGCGATTTCCATAGTACTACATTTCCAAAAACTCGTATGATTATCCCTGTAGTCGATTTTCTGTCCGTAGTGTCTGCAGCCCAATCAGCGTCAACAAATGCATCCATTATTTCCTGAGTAGTTGAGTTATAAACAAGATTTATGGAACGAGTGTGATACAAGTATTTTAGAACACGTGTGCTGTCATAGCTATTTTGGAATCGACTTAGGTAATTGACCGCAAATGAAATGTCTGGGCGAGTACCATTTGCAATATACAATAATGCTCCAATTAAATTCCTATATTTCAGTTCTTCATCCACTATATCAGCAGGTTCAATTTTTCGATTCATTTCCATAGGTGTATCGAACCTTTTACTATTTATTATTCCGTACTTATGACTAAGATTTTCAATATATTTTTCTTGATTCAAGTATATTTCCTCTTTACTTTGGTTACGTTGTACTTCAATTCCCAAGTATTGCTTTATTTGTCCCAAGTCTTTCATGCGAAATCGTTTATTAAGCATGATCTTAACTTCATCTATAGCCATTTCATTTATACCACTGATTAATATATCATCCACATATAAAATAATATATATTTTTGTGTCGTTTATCTCTCCAGTATACAGACAGTAATCATAATCAGATCTTTTAAAATGCAAGCTTATCATGTAATTATGAAAACAATCATACCAGTCACGTGGACTTTCTCTCAATCCATAAAGCGCCTTCTTAAGTAAACAAACCTTATCTGACTGTATATTACTACCATCAGGAGGGTAGATGTAAACTTCAGACTTGATATTTCCGTTTAAAAAAGCTGTTTGAACATCCATTTGTTCTATTTTTAAATTTTTAACACATGCAATTGACAGCAACACCTTTAGCGTGCTCATTCTTGCAACCGGTGAATAAACTTCTTCATCGCTTTGGTACAACTGTTGGAAATGCGACTTTGGCGACAATGCGCGCTTTGCATACTCCATCTGTCTTAATTCTATATATCCACTTTACTTCAATTATTTTCTTATTTATTGGAACGTTGACCAAATCCCATGTGTCGTTTTCTTTTAAACCATCAAGTTCTTGTTTCATAGCCGCTTTCCATTTTCTTGACTCTTCGCAGTTCAATGGTTCTTGGTAGTTTTCAGGTATCAAAGCATTGCAATAGTTTGTATATACGACATGATCATCAAATTTCACAACATTTCACACATTATGTTACGCTTGGGGCGTGTATCTTATTTAACTTCCTCAGTTTTGCTGCATTGATCATCGTCAGTT
This sequence comes from Colletes latitarsis, assembly GCF_051014445.1. NCBI lineage: Eukaryota > Metazoa > Arthropoda > Insecta > Hymenoptera > Colletidae > Colletes > Colletes latitarsis. The sequence continues at coordinate 158,617 of NW_027488403.1, forward strand.
TTATTTTCTTTTATTTTCAAAACTCTTTCTTCTTCTTCTTCTTTTGGCGTTTCCCCTTCGTATTTTTCTTCGTTATCAGTATTTCTATAAATGGTATATCTTGCACGTGACGACTTACAACTATTTTGTCATTAACCAATATCTGTATACCCTATTAATATTAATTCCTTTTTCGGCCTTTGGATTTAGCTTTGAATATCTGCATGCCTCGGGAATTCGTACAAAAGCAGTGCTTCCATATAAGTGTAAGTTTGAAACATCAGCCCTTTTATTAAAAAATATTTCATATGGTGTTTTTCTTATTCTTGTGTTTGCTAATAGGCGATTTCCAATGTAGGCAGCCGTGTAAATACATTCTGGCCAATAAAACTTGTCGACATTTGCCTCTGACAGCAAGCAGCGTGCACGATCCATTATCGTTCTGTTGTGCCTTTCGGCGACTCCGTTCAATTCGTGTGTGTATGCTGGTCCTGGTTTCAAATAAATACCTTCTCGTTTCGCTAATTCATCAAAGTTTTTGTTAAGATATGATTCTCTTCCATTGTCACATCGAATTTCTTTAATACTTTTTCCAGTTTGATTTTTTACTAATTTCCTAATATACCTAATGAAGCAATAAAAAACATCACTTTTTTGTTTTATGCAATACACAACAGCAATTTTACTGAAATCATCTATAAAAGACACAAAGTATTTCTCACCATTATGACCTGTCTGAGTTATTGGACCATGGACATCTGTATGGACTATTTGTAACAAATCATTTGCTCTTGTACGTTTGTTTTTAAATTTCAAATTTGTCATTTTATTCTCCGGACAAACTTCGCATTTTATAAATTCGTTTTCGAGTTTCACCGGTGTTCCATTTAGCAGCTGAGCTTCACACAAATATTTTAAATCTCTAAAATTTGTGTGACAAAGTATATATCTATGCCATTTTTCTATATTTGAAATTCCCATTGAACTAGTGTACGTACTTGTTTTCTTATTCTCAAGTCTGGCAACTTCTCCATTTAATTCAAAGAGTTTATTTCTTTTAACAGCAATAGCAATGAGTTTTTCTTTCGAATTACAAATTTTATTGTAATTCATTGTCTTTCTCAAACATTATTTTTAATTGTTTTGATTTACAAATACAAGAGACACTTAGTAAGTTTTGTTTCATTTCTGGTACATAGTATATACATTTTTAATCTTTATTTCCTCCGACTTATCATTAATGTTAATCATTACATTACCAATTTTTCCAGATATTAGTTTAAAACCATCACCAACTTTAATATCAACCGGGTTTTGTAGATTTTTGGATTCATAAAAGTACTCATCTGTGTTTATTATGTGATCTGAGCAACCACTATCTAGTAGCCATTTAATATTTCTACTTCTTCTATTTTGCTACTTTTCATTACTTCAACCTTGAATGAATTGTAATTTCTACTGTCATCTAGACTCGAATTTCCAGCCACTTTTCTATCGTGTCTATTTTGTATATGTTTGAAAAGGTTGCCTTTTGTAATAATTATTAAAGTTTTCTGGGCAGTAACGTTGGATGTGCCCTGACTTATTACACTGACTTAACATACCGCTTCAGTAGTCGTTGCACTGCTATGCTGATTATCCTTTGAATTGAGATACTTGTTCTGATTGCGTTGTACGTGTCGAAACCTATGACCTCTAGGATTTTTAGTTAAATTTGAACTAAACGTGCGAGTGTAATTTCTGCTGTACTCAAAGTAGTAACTTTTACCGTTTCTCTTTTGATACTCTAACAGTAATTTAGATTTTACATACTCAACTGTTTTCTCCTTCGTTGGCAGTGCATCAATAATATCAACAATACGTGAGAAGTTAACGTTAATAACAGATAATTCAATTTATCCTCTTCATTCACAGTCTCACCAGTATTTTTGAGCCTATTTATATGCGTTTCAAATTCGTTAAAGAAGTCACTTGGATTTTCACCTTCTTTCATTTTTAATTCTAACAATCTTCTTTTACACAATAGCTTTACTGCACTGTTTTTAACTAGATAAATTTCGTCAAGCTTTGCAATCATATTTTTCGCAGTCGTTTCTGATATTATTAATTCTAACTGAGTGTTTGAAATACTGTTTACGATGTAACTTTTTGCTTTAATTTCCTTTTTTATTCCAATCTTCGACTCTTATTTCAGCCGGTCTTTCATCATGTAGAATAACCTCGTTACAGTCTTTCATTTCTAAAAATAAATTTAGCCTGAATTTCCAGTTCCATAAAATATTTGTAACATGAAATCGTCCTTTTTTTCACTTGCCATGCTTCAAACTTAGGTTATCTTCCTTTCACAAATAAATTTCTTTTCTTTACTGTTAACGAACAAACCACGGACCTCTGCTACCATGTTAAAATACTGTTTATATTATTTATTATAATGAATCTTGTTACAAAACAAACACACTTATTTTCCATTGTGAAAAGAAAACTTAAAAACTAAAAGAACATTCCTCGACGTGTGCTTCTCTCACAAACACACACACACACTCCTAAACACTAAAGAAACTAACGAATTTTAAGTCATATTTCTAACAATAACAGTAACAGTTTATAAAAAAATAACGAATTTCCACAGATGCATAGAAATGCATATCAATAATGTACTGAATTAGGCGAATCGAATAATGTATAACTCACCCCGATCCGTGAACGGGCCGTTTGCTAGGAATATAATTAATGTTCCATAACTTTTCAACAAAGTCTAAAATTTTTCCCAAGGGTTTTTGAATACCTATACACTGTATAGATATCCTGTTTCCTTCAACCGAACGACACGTGTCCCTAAAAAATATATTTATAAAGTAAGTCGGTCAAGTAGGAAGAATATTCAGATATTTAAGAATATGAATATATTGGTAAAAATATCCATTCCTCTTACCTTTATGTCCTGTGTATTGGATAATATAGATTTACATACTTTTACCGCTGAATTCGAAATTCTGAACTAAACATAGGTACAGGACTCGTAAAAACCGTTTTTTATTCTTTTTATAGTTTTATCTGTTTTCCAAAAAACAACCAATTAAATTAAGTTGCAAGAATGCAAAAGCGATAAAACTTACAGAGGCTTTAATAGAAAATTATAAAACAAAATGTTTACTTAAGACTTTACCTTTTGTAAAAACCGGCGATATTAACTGTGTGTGTGTAAATCGTCGTACGTTCGTGCCCGGTGCAGTAAAACACGTGCATCGATCTAGGTTACGTACGTTCCTCACGTGCCACTTTCTCAATCTATACTTTTACATAAAAATTACTTAGAAAATCACTCCTACTCCTCATTTGGACAGAATTTTTACTTTCATGATTTTAGCGAAAAGTCGTTTTCCTGCTCGGGGAACACATATGTACAGGGTGTTCGGCCACCCCTGGGAAAAATTTTAATGGGGGATTCTAGATGCCAAAATACGAAAATACAGACGAAAATCAAGAATACCAATTTGTTGATAGAGGCTACGTTGAAAAGTTATTAACAATTAAACTCAAAAATTTCAAATCGTTCTGGAAAAATTGTTATCGGTTGCGGGGGTCAATTGCAATCATTTTTGGTGAATACACATACCTCCGAAATCTTACCCACTTTCGAGATAAAAATTCGAGAATGTGTGAAATTTTTTCGATGGAAAAGAAAAATTTCAAATCGTTTTGGAAAAATTGTTATCGGTTGCGGGGGTTACTTACAACCATTTTGGGTGAATCGTCATACCCCCCTAATCATGCGCATTTTCGAGAAAGAAATTCAGTACGGGCGGAACTTTAAACGTTAATAACTTTTTAATAAAGCCTCCATTAACAAATTGGTATTCTTGATTTTCGTCTTACTTTGGTCTCTAGAATCCCCTGGGAGAAATTGTAATGGGAGATTCTAGAGGTTAAAGTAGGATGAAAATCAAGAATACCAATTTGTTGATGGAGTAATACGATACTAAACAAGTTATTGACGTTTAAAGTTCCGCTCTTACTTTCGAATTTTTTTCTCGAAAATGCGCAGGATTTCGTATGTGGTATGTCTATTCACCGAAAATAATTGTAATTGACCCCCGAAACCGAAAGTAATTTTTTCAGAACGATTTGAAATTTTCTTTTTCTTTCGTCGAAAAATTTAGGCACTGTCTGTCGATTTTTCTTAAAAATTCCTTTCTGATTTTTATTCAGTTTGTAAAATAGTTGTTTAATAATACTCTTTGTGTAGGTACCCATGAGCTCTACTCGCGAAAAAAAACGTTTCATTGGAATATATTCACTATTCACTATATCAGTAGGAGTTGCGGGGGCTGTTTGAAAATTTGACCAGTTATATGGGATTTTTCTCACTTTACGGGGTCAAGGAACAACTTTTCCAACATCTCTACATATTCTCCATTAAAATATGCGTTGTGTTGCTGTTTGAAACATTAAAATCGTTCAATCCGGCTGTCGACCAAAAAAAAAAATGCTTGTAACTGACCCCTGCAACGAAAACTAATTCTTCCAAGACGATTCGAAATTCTTTTTTACTTGAATTTTTTTTGTCGAAACTGAGTGGGATTTCGGGGGTACGATTCTAACTGACCTCCGCGACCAAAAATAATTTTTTCAGAACGATTTGAAATTTTTTTATTTAATGTTATTAATAACTACTTTTTAACGAAACCTCAGTCGAAAAATTGATATTCTTAATTTTCGTCTTATTTTGGCTTCTAGAATCTCCCATTAAAATTTTTCCCAGGGGTGGCCAAACACCCTGTATATATTAAATCAATATTAATGAAATTACACCTTGACCGAATTCATTTCAATCCCCCCACACTAATACATATATTGTGTGTAGCCCATAAATGGTTGAGAATGGAGTCACCTTTCCTATACTGGTATTATTAGATGGTCGCAGGTCCTGCATAAACTTCAATTTACATAATTTTTGTTTTGAGTAAACTCATTTTACTTTTTTGTATATTACCTAATGCAACTCATATTTTCCAGCCATGCGATGTAGGAATATTTAGACGATTAAAAGTTGCATGGCGAAAGGTAGTACAGGAACATAGACAAAGTACGTAGGTAGACTAAACCCATTACGAAGGTGAATTTCGCACCAATATATATATCATACCATATATAAATTCCATGAAGAAGAAAATGCTTTTAAAGCTTGTGGTGGCCTATGACCGTTTAACTCAAATACAATTTACTAGACAAAACGTATTTCAGAAAGAAGAAAATAAATTAGAATTCATGTCGCCAGATGAAACTGACATCAATGACAGCAATATAGGTAGTTTTACATAGCATTCAAGAGCATATTCCAGATGATCTGAGAGGGGAACAATTTTCTTTTCTATATAGAAAATATTAAAATACAATCGGGACACAACTAAGACACAACACAAGACACAACTCGCAGAGAGAAAGCACTGCTGATGTTCAACGCAGTGCAGTTCATAGTAACAGTAAAACCAATACCAGTGTAGAAGACTAATTTAACAACGTTTCGCTAGAAGAAACTAATATATGATATACTGATCATTAATTAACTTTAATATTTCATGACAATGATGCTTTTACTTTTTTCTAATGGGAATTGTTTTGTTTCCGATGGTACTGAAATCAAACTACATTAATTCTACAACGTTACTTTACTTATTTTCTCGTAAAGACAAAGATTCTTCAGAATCTATTCTGGATAAACATTATCAACATTATCAAAAAATTGAAAAAACAACAAAGAAAAGAAAAGAAAAGAAAAGAAATATAGAAAGGTGTGTGCAATCAAAGTTACATCAAAGACATGGAAATAGACTCAGCTTGAAAAAATAGAAGCAATTGATAACCAGGAAAAAGAAAAACAAAGAATGAAAGAAGAACGATTAGAAAAGAAAAAAACAAGCCGAGAAATTAAAAGAAGAAAAGCTATTGAAAAAAGAAAGAAAAACAGAAAAATGAAAAGGAAAAGGAGAAAGAAAAGCAAGACGAAGAGAAGGAGAAATGTAAAACTCAAACTAAAAATAAAAATAAAGTTAAGAACGTGAAAAGAAAATAATAAATAATATTATTGTGTTGTTTTTACAGGGTGAATGTAGTAACTGAACCAGGTGGTTATGACTATGCAACATTTTTATTAGCATCTTTTTCAAACTCCACTTGGAACAACACTGTACGTATGTATGTATGGGATTATCAGGAACCGTGTTTGTTCGTTAATCGGCACACTCGTATTTATTTCGTTAAACACAGTCACACCTACTACGTACTTTTCTTCAATCTTTCTCTCTTCCGTGCTGTCTTTTCTCGCTTTCTGGGTTATTCACCCATCAGCTGTTCGGCCGTACGCTCGCCGCGTGTTGACGGCTTTTTCGGCGGTAACCGTCTTCACTCGTGCAAGCTCGTGGACAGCGAACGATTCGCTGTTCGGCCAAAAATTCGTGCGCGATTTAATAATTTTCAACTGCACGGTTCCCTACATACAGGGTGTTCGGCCATCCATGGGAAAAATTTTAATGGGGGATTCTAGAGGTCAAAATAAGACGAAAATCAAGAATACCAATTTGTTGATGGAGGCACTATTAAAAAGTTATTAATGTTTAAAGTTCCGCTCGTACTGAATTTTTTTCTCGAAAATGCGCAAGATTACGGGGGTATGTCTATACATAAAAAATGATTGTCACCGACCCTCGCAACTGAAAATAATTTTTCACAGAACGATTTGAAATCTTTCTTTTTCATCGAAAAATATAGGCACCCGATTAGATTTTCGGTAAGGAATTTTTTTCTCGAAAGTGCGTAGGATTTCGGGGGTATGTGTAATGACCAAAAATGATTGTAATTGACCCCTGTAACCGAAAATAATTTTTCTAGAACGATTTGAAAAATCTGTTTTTCGCCGAAAAATATCAACACATACTCGAATTTTTTTCTCGAAACTGAGCAGGATTTCGAATATATGTCTATTCACTAAAAATGCTTGTAATTGACCTCCGCAGCCGAAAATAATTTTTCTGGAACGATTTGAAATTTTTGAATCAAATTGTTAATAACTTTTTAACGAAGCCTCCATCAACAAATTGGTATTCTTGATTTTCGTCTTAGTTTGGCCTCTAGAATATCCTATTAAAATGTTTCTCAGGGCTGGCCGAACACCCTCTATACTACTATGTTTACTAGATCCTGGGTTTTTTTCGGGTTTGAATCACGTAGTCATGTGGTAACAAACTGAAGCAGTCAATAAAACCTGGTTTCGATCAATATTTTAGAGGAACACACCGGTTAGGTCTGGGATTTGCGCGCATATGGCTTATACTTTCGCCTTTTTCGCAAACTTGTTGGCCAGATCCTGGGTATTTTCCGTGTTTGAAACACGTAGTAATGTGGTAACACACTGAAGCAGTCAATTAAACCTGGTTTCGATCAATATTTCAGAGGATAACACCGGTTAGGTCTGGGTTAGGTCTGGGATATGCGCGCATCTGGCTTATACTTTCGCCTTTTTCGCAAACTTGTTGGCTAGATCCTGGGTTTTTTTCGGGTTTGAATACCGCAGTAATGTGGTACCACATTGAAGCAGTCAATTAAACCTGGTTTCGATCAATATTTTAGAGGATAACGCCGGTTAGGTCTGGGTTAGGTCTGGGAAATGCGCGCATCTGGCACATGATTTTGCCTTCTTCGCATACTTGTTGGCCAGATCCTGGGTTTTTTTCGTGTTTGAATCACGTAATAATGTGGTAACACACTGAAGCTGTCAATTAAACCTGGTTTCGATCAATATTTTAGAGGATAACGGCGGTTAGGTCTGGGTTAGGTCTGGGTTATGCCCGCATCTGGCTCATGATTTTGCCTTCTTCGCATACTTGTTGGCCAGATCCTGGGTATTTTCCGTGTTTGAATCACGTAGTAATGTGGTGACACACTGAAGCAGTCAATTAAACCTGGTTTCGATCAATATTTTAGAGGATAACACCGGTTAGGTCTGGGTTAGGTCTGGGTTATGCCCGCATCTGGCTCATGATTTTGCCGTCTTCGCATACTTGTTGGCCAGATCCTGGGGTTTTTTCGTGTTTGAATCACGTAGTAATGTGGTGACACACTGAAGCAGTCAATTAAACCTGGTTTCGATCAATATTTTAGAGGATAACACCGGTTAGGTCTGGGTTAGGTCTGGGTTATGCCCGCATCTGGCTCATGATTTTGCCTTCTTCGCATACTTGTTGGCCAGATCCTGGGTTTTTTTCGTGTTTGAATCACGTAGTAATGTGGTAACACACTGAAGCAGTCAATTAAACCTGGTTTCGATCAATATTTTAGAGGATAACACCGGTTAGGTCTGGGTTAGGTCTGGGTTATGCCCGCATCTGGCTCATGATTTTGCCGTCTTCGCATACTTGTTGGCCAGATCCTGGGGTTTTTTCGTGTTTGAATCACGTAGTAATGTGGTAACACACTGAAGCAGTCAATTAAACCTGGTTTCGATCAATATTTCAGAGGATAACACCGGTTAGGTCTGGGTTAGGTCTGGGTTATGCCCGCATCTGGCTCATGATTTTGCCGTCTTCGCATACATGTCGGCCAGATCCTGGGGTTTTTTCGTGTTTGAATCACGTAGTAATGTGGTGACACACTGAAGCAGTCAATTAAACCTGGTTTCGATCAATATTTTAGAGGATAACGCCGGTTAGTTCTGGGTTAGGTCTGGGTTATGCCCGCATCTGGCTCATGATTTTGCCGTCTTCGCATACTTGTTGGCCAGATCCTGGGGTTTTTTCGTGTTTGAATCACGTAGTAATGTGGTAACACACTGAAGCAGTCAATTAAACCTGGTTTCGATCAATATTTCAGAGGATAACACCGGTTAGGTCTGGGTTAGGTCTGGGTTATGCCCGCATCTGGCTCATGATTTTGCCGTCTTCGCATACTTGTTGGCCAGATCCTGGGGTTTTTTCGTGTTTGAATCACGTAGTAATGTGGTGACACACTGAAGCAGTCAATTAAATCTGGTTTCGATCAATATTTTAGAGGATAACGCCGGTTAGTTCTGGGTTAGGTCTGGGTTATGCCCGCATCTGGCTCATGATTTTGCCTTCTTCGCATACTTGTTGGCCAGATCCTGGGGTTTTTTCGTGTTTGAATCACGTAGTAATGTGGTGACACACTGAAGCAGTCAATTAAACCTGGTTTCGATCAATATTTTAGAGGATAACGCCGGTTAGGTCTGGGTTAGGTCTGGGTTATGCCCGCATCTGGCTCATGATTTTGCCGTCTTCGCATACTTGTTGGCCAGATCCTGGGGTTATTTCGTGTTTGAATCACGCTATAATGTGGTAACACACTGAAGCTGTCAATTAAACCTGGTTTCGATCAATATTTTAGAGGATAACACCGGTTAGGTCTGGGTTAGGTCTGGGTTATGCCCGCATCTGGCTCATGATTTTGCCGTCTTCGCATACTTGTTGGCCAGATCCTGGGGTTTTTTCGTGTTTCAATCACGTAGTAATGTGGTAACACACTGAAGCAGTCAATTAAACCTGGTTTCGATCAATATTTCAGAGGATAACACCGGTTAGGTCTGGGTTTCGTCTGGGTTATGTCCGCACCTGGCTCATGATTTTGCCATCTTCGCATACTTGTTGG